>NW_015168663.1:61463-102761 GCF_001447785.1 Gekko japonicus | reverse complement strand
TGTGTGTTGTAAATCCTTCACCATAAGATTTGTCTCTCGTAGCTGTTCCCACACACCTTCTTCCGGGGTGAAGCGGTCCCTCCGGGTTTTCGATCTCGCCGTTACCCGGCTGCTGGCCTCAGGAAATTGATGAGCTGCCACATTCCAATCGTGGGAGCTCTCTCGCCTCCGTGATTGCCGGAGGCCCTCGAGGCCGAAATCGCTCCAGCTGGGGGGGGGGGTTCTTGGCCCGTCCGTGGAGACATGTACAGCCTCGCTGTCACCTTCTTTCGTCCGGTGGCCCCTGCAGGAGTATCCGGAGTTGACTTCTCCATGCCGGCTCCCTCCTCTGTAGCGAGGCCCTTTGGACCGGACCCATCCTGGGTCTGGTCCTGGGGTAGAGATTTCCCATCGTCGTCACTCATCACGGTGGTGATAGATGTGGAACGATTTGGAATGCTAAGATTCTAAACAGTCTGTAATGGTACCATCAATCAACTAGCCACTTCTCAGTCACGAGGATGACTTTATTAAAAGATGTGTCACTAACAAGATTTCTGTTTAGAATGGCGTGCAATACATCAAGCAGGTAACATGAACAAAGTTCAAACAGACTCTATACCAATGAGACACTTTCCCGCCTGGGAAGAACCGTGCCAAAGTAATGGGAATCCCAACGGCTTGGATATTCCAAAACATCGTAGTTCCCAGGCTCTGAGCGATATCAGTAGATATAAGCGAGCTCCCTTATCTCCCACCTGTCCTTGAATTGTTTCTGCGTTACGCTAACAAGCTTGCCGTTTATGAGCATGCGCATGGGTCACTAGGCAACAACTATCAACATATGAGTTAATACAGAAAGAACTGCATGTTAAGAGGTCCCAACAGGTGAAGCATATATACAATGAACAAATCATGACAGCTTGCTGACACAGTCATGGAGTGTCAACATAAATTAGAGTTGTGGTGGGTGAATACAGGCTATCTTTTTAGTTCAGAGTGAAACAGGAAGATCCCCATGGTTTTTATGCATGTGCCTATCCCTTCAAGGTTGAAGAAAGTAGGCTGGGTGAGTGTGGGAAAAAATATTTTTAAACAAAAGCACAATGTGCAGACCAGAAAAGCTAAATCCTCACTGCTCCTGGCCCTTACCTATTTTCAGCATCTTCTCCTTGCTTGGCTTTGATATTAGAAATCGGCTGACATGGAAGTACTGTGCTGAAGTTGACTGTAGTGAGATAAGGTGATACTGGAGTGGGTGAAGGATTTACTCCCCTTGTTCTTGTGAACCATTTAAAAAATGTTCCCCAACCACTCTGCTTGAGAACACTGACAAAGAAAGGAAAGCTCATGCATCAAAGTTATCATGACTGTCTGCCTGTTTAAAAGTGAGAATGTTAATAGTTTATAAAATGGCAAGGTTTTCTTCTGCCCTGTCACAAATTTGAAAGGGAAGAGTCCCCCTAGTACTAACCCTAACAATTTTGTCCCAGCTGGATGAAATGAGAACCCTATAGCTAGAATTCTATTTCCAGTTGAAGGCAATAGAAACTGATGAAGAATATAATATGAACTTGGGTGTCCCATATCCAAACACAACACTCTACCCAAGGCACTTCCTCTTATCTTTCATATGTTTCCCATTATGGAAGGACATATTCCACATTTGGTATGGGTCACCAGTTCTTTTAATGTGAGAAATAATGAAGCAAGACTTCAGAAAGACAATGAGAACACACGGGATTTCTAAAGAAAATATCTCATGGAAGTTATACCTTTGAATGAAGGCTATGGAAGAGGTTCATTGATGGAAAACACAGTCTTCCATGTCAGTGTTACAATAGAAGGTGAAATTGGAAACAGGGATTGTAGCATAGAGGGAGCAATGCTAAACAGGACTATTTGGAAGTAAATCACATTTTGAGTGTTCTTAGGATTGCAGCCAACTTTTATTCTATTGTATGGAAAGTGGCATCCAACCTAGGTGCAGCAGTGACTGTGTCCAAAATAATGGAATTCTTCATGTAACTGGTATGGATTTCTGTTTCGTATGTTCATATAAAATGAACTTCAGGTTGTTGTTTTTAAAAAAATGATATAATGTTAAGGTCACACTTCTGGGTGCATAATTTAATAATAACGTTCTCACATTCCAAACAAGAAAGAGTATTTTCTGATGTTGACCTTTTGACTGCCTCTTTCTCATTTGCTCTTTAAGCCATGAAATAGAAAATCTCATAAATATTCAACATTACCATTCAGATTATTTCAAAACATATTTGATTAGTGTTTACCTTTGCTTCAAAGAAGACATTCAACTCATTTTGGTGTCATCCTAATCTTCTAGTGGAGCAGTTTTAATGTACTTTGCATTAATGTGTTTAAATCCAAAATTAAAACCAGACTGACAAGTTCAATATAATGGAGCAAAATATTTCAGCATCAAGAATTTTTTTTTGAAGAGTAACTCTGTGTGCTTTTGGAATACTAATAGCTCAATTTGCTTAAGAGAAGTGACATATTGATGATAGTTTGCATTAAAATATGTTACAGGTAGATCTGGTTGATGGAATGTTGAGTGGCATTTGTTTTGCATAAATACTGTTTAACAAAAATACGTAAATAGATTTCATATGTAATGGGTATGTCATTAAATAAATGTGAGAAATCTGAGCACTTAGGTATTATCCCTCCATGGAGGGAGACAGCACATTTTTGCAATACCATCTTGATCCTGAAGGGGAAAAAAATCTCATCCCAGGTTCTCCTTCCATTATAACTCTTTGAAGAGGAGCTCTTTGCTTTCCTCAGTCATGGCCTTGTGGCAGAGAAATCTCTTCACATCAGCACCAGGAGCCATCACTAAACTCAAAGTGATAAAAACAGGAGCAGGATTAAGAGGCTTGGGGTGGGTTCCAATAAATTCAATAAATTCTTCCCTTCAACCAGTCAGATTGTACTTCTGTTCACCCATCTTCCCTACTTCCTTTTTTCCAAACATCACTAGGTCCATAATTTGGCCCCACAATGTACTTTTGAGTGGCTTCAAACCATCCATGTTTGTGTAGCTGTGAAACAACAGCTGACATACAAGACATGTCTCCTTTCCCCCTTTGAATTATTTGCTGCCCACATGTTTGGACCTCTGCTTTGCAGTTCAGATCTCTGCTGAGATTTATAGATTAACTAGGAATAAAGCCCATTGTGGAATAAACACAACAAGCTCTAGAAAGAGGGTCTGGATGGGTGCCCTAGCCTTAGGCCCTCAGTGTCAATTTTCTGTGGCAATCTCAGCAGGGTATAATGACCCAGGGTCCACTGTTTTCTCCGGGAGAACTGATCCCTGACATCTGAAAAGTAGTTGTAATTCTGAGTTAACTCCAGCCCTCACCTGGATATTGGCAACAATGGGTCCCCAGGAGGAAATATCTATTTGGAGGATAGAGTCTATGGCATTGTACCTATCTGAGGTCCCACCCCTCCTCCAACCCCACCCTCTCAAATCTCCAGGAATTTACCAATCTGGAGTTGGCAACCCTATCGCCTTCCCAGCCAACTATCAACTTACCTTTACCTGCCCCTCTGACTTCACCTTTCCATCTCCTCACCCCTCCCTGCAGCCTCTACCTAGGAAAAGTACAGTCTTTCTCTGCAGTGGGGAACAAAGCAGCTTACATCATTCTCCTCTCCCTCTTTTGATCTGCACAACAACCCTGTAAGGTAGGTTAGGCTGAAAGCCTGTGACTGGTCTGAAATCACCCACTCAGCTTCCACAGCAGGAACCTGGGTCTGGCAGACCCTGCTCTGAAGCGCTAACTGCTACACCACACTGGCTGTCCTAGGGGGGCTGTTGCTGGTGAACAGGAGCAAACAGCCATGCCTAGTTAAGTCATGCCAGTCAGGTGTCATCAAGTCACCCAGGAGGTGCTGCCAGGCCTAGGGTAGCAAACCTCCAGGTGGAGCCTGAAGATCACCTGGTATCACAATTGAACTCCAGACAACAGATCTCTCTCTCCCTGGAGAAATAACTTCTCTTAGCAGACTTCACTGCCATCTCATAGACCTTCATAAATGTTCTATAAGATGTTCTTGCTGCTCTGTTATGAGTACGCTGCCACACTCACTGTAGCTGTCTCAGCTCTTGTTTCATCCTTCGCAGCTCCAGGTTATAACATGGGGCTGCTTTGGCTCAAGGTCAGAGAGGGCACTGGGTGTGATATTGTTGATGGCTTCAGAGAGCTAGGAATACCAGTCCTCCACCAGCTCATCCAATGAATCACCAGGGGGCATTGGATCCTGCAAAGCATCCTGAAGCTGCCCAGGGTCCATTTGGCTCTACAGGCAAACATAAATATGTTTTCCACCTAAACAGAGAGGAACGGGTGTTCCCAGCTGGACCTTCAAGGTGAAATGGCCTGACCATGGGACTGCATCCCAAAAATCAAGTCCAGCATGTTGCCTGCTTGGTGTGTGGGCATCTATACAAATTGGGAGAATCCCAGAGCCTCCTTGGATGACACTAGGTCCTTGACTTGAGAAGATGCAGCATCATCAACATGGACGCTGAAGTCCCCCAAGACTAATAGCCTGGGGTACTCCATCACGCATCCAGATACAGCATCTAACAGGCAAGACAGGGTATCTGTTGGTGCGTTTGGTGTATGGTACACCAGCCACATAGCCAAACTCTCCTTGGAATCCCATGCTGAGCCAACACATTTAATGTCAGCGATTTTTGGTTCGAGGAGCACCCTAAAGGAAAAAGAATCTCAGATGAGCAATGCCACACCCCCTTGCCCAGTTGTCCAGGACTGGTGAAGGATCAAGAAACCAGGTGGGGCAAGTTGATTAAGGGTGACAGTTTTGCCTTCCCGTACTCAGGTCTTGGTCACACAAACCAGATCTATATTAAGCTTTGCAAAATACTTTCGCAGAACAAAGGTTTTATTATTGAACAGCATTAAACAGCACCAGTATTGGAGACAGGTAAGCACTCCTAGCCCCACAACTGACATTCCTTGGGATGGGATGTAGGTGGGAAGAGGTCTGAGCATTTCCATATCTCCATTCTGGTAGAACTCTGTCAAATACCATCAGGGCTCTGTGGGACCTTATGCAATTCCACAGGGCCTTTAAGGCCCTAGTTGATGACAGCGATGGTTTCCATCCTGGCTGGCAACCCTTCCTACTCGTCCTACTCTCCTTCCCATCAGACTGTTGTACTCCTTCTCCCCATACCCATGAGGGGGCCACAGTTCAGAACTGGAAAGAAATTGTAATCTTCACCATCTGATCCTTTTAGATTATTTATATGTCTGTTTTATGGTTTTAATGTTTTTATTTTATGTTGTATATTGCCCAGAGCCCTGCAGTAGCAGATTCATAATTCTAATAAAGTAAATTATTATTATTATCATCATCATCATCATCATCATCATCATCAATAATAATAATAATAATAATAATAATAATAATTTAACACACAGGTTTCAGGGGTTTTGCAGCTATGTTATGTGCAATGCTATATTAGAATGTGACTAGGGAAAGGAAAAGGACAGTGGTTTAGAACAGAATAGTCTAATCAGATTTCCCTTGTGCAAAGAACTCAGTTTCTAATTTGACAACAAGCTATTGCTCAAGTCAAGAGTATCCATCTTAATTATGATCCATTGAAACAAATATTGCCAGTGGAATGGCAATTTCTTACATGGAAAGGATCCATTAGAAACTCCTGGAAACAAGCTTATCACTAGATGGTTCAGTTTGTTCTCCAGAGGAGATGTAATCTTGGTATTGAAACAACATTATCAATATTCAGCCAGGAAAACAAACAGCTGTAATCCAACAAACCCACTGATGCTCACACAAGGGACCATGATCTGACTATAGGGCTTTCCCCCCTTTGTTGTAGGAAACTGGATTAGGTAAAGATTTATGTCAGGAAGAAATCCAGGCTTTGATTGGAAATCCAACTTGTTTACCAGGAAGTAAATCGTATTGAATGTAGAGGGACTCATTAAATACGATCAAGATTGAGTTAATTGATTATCATGCTACTTTTGTCAAATCAAAATCTACAATTCAGATAATTATTCCTAATTTCTTAGCCACTTGCAATTTTGCTTGCAGTTAATTATTTCTCTCTTTTTGCCTGAGCAACCATATGTCTCCAAAAACCAGTTCAGTCTAATTAATTTTTCCCAAGTATTAAAGGGAAACTCTGACACAGAAGTCAATGAAAATAAATTGGAGGGTAGAAATCATCATAACAATGATTAGCAATTGTGGTTTAGACAATATTTGATCATAACTTGTTTCTTTCAAGAGACACACACACATTGTGAATGCACATTAAGAGGGCTAGACAATTTGCGGACCAGTTAATAACATTCTCAGTTATGTACGTTCAATATATTACTCGAATTGTGAATTTGAGCATACCCAAATGTAGGTTGAATAATAATAATGAACCCTTAAAGAAACAATAGTACAAAGAAGTCTGTTTGCATTCCTTACAGTATGTCCTCTTTGAAACATTTCTGATATTATGGAAACACTGGTTCGTCCACACCACAGTTATTGCATCTAGTGACAGAGTCAGGATTTCTGTACTGTTTTGTTGCATTCAGAATTGTAAGTGTGGAGAAATAAAAAATAATGAGCATGCACAGACATTCTCTTGATCCCCAGGCCCTGAAATTAATCATAGGAGCATGGCTGGATTCTTCTACAGATACCATCTATCAGTCACAACAGCAATAGGATTTCTGCAAACCATTAACAAAAGCTTATCATAACTAACCAGTTTGCATCCTAAAGGCAACTGCACAACTTACCAAATGGGTGGGGTCAAGAACTAAAGTCTGACAATTGTGAAAGGGAATAAACTTTTTTTGAAATTGTAACAGTGCCACCTTATGCAGAGTTACACTTTTTAAAGTGCACTGAAGTCAACGGGCTTAGAGGGATGCAACTCTGCTTGGGGTTGCACTGTAAACATTTAGTGCCATGATGAAAGAAAGAAGCTTGAACATGTGTCAGAAAAAGACTGGTTCTAATGTTCTTCTAGAGCAGTAATACTCAGGACCTCAAGAGCAACACATGGCTCTTTGATATGAGACCCATGTCTCTTCTGAGCACTGTGACACCAGTGTGACACCTGCCCCATGTTCTACAACAGTGGGCAAATCCATTGCCCAGTAGGGCTTGCAATCGGTAGGTGGTTCACTCCTTTAATAGCTGAAGGGGGAAGGGCAAGTTGCAACCTATCCTTAGGAGTGGGTCTTGTGAAAGGAATGAAAGTAAAGGACTCACTCTGTCCAACACACACACACCCCATCCACTCAGCAGCATCTGTACTCTAAACCCGGCATTTTGGCAGCTGTCAGTAGAACAGCAATGGGTACAGAGAAGAGAGGGTAAAACCACCAATATGACAGACAACTGGGAAAAAGCATAAGCTGGCCCCCATGGGGTGGTGGTGATTTCCCTTTCTCCACAGCCAATTTGCTCTCCTCTGGGCACCTTGGTAATCTCACTCTCTCACCTGAGCTGCTGTGCCTTGTTCTGAGGAGAGAGGAAGAAGGCAGAGAAGGAAGCCCTTCCCCTCACTATAGATACACAAGTGCTAGTCAAGACTCAACAGTGGTATATGCTCAGTGGTACTCTGTAATCCAAAAGTTTGTATTTATATATTTAATATTAATATTTGTATCTTATCTTATTGTGTGTGTTTGGGCACAGGGCACAGTCATCACATGGCTCTTGATAGTAATTGCAAACGTGGCTCTCCAAGGGTGGCAGAGTGCATGCCACTGTTCTGGAGTCTCTCAATATATAATTAGGGAACACAGAAGGGAAGATGCCACAGGAATTTGACTACTGTGTCTCAGGCATTACTTCAGCCAGACTCCTGCTTTGTGCTTTCCTTTCATTGTTGAGCTGCCTTATCTGTTTGGTGGTGTGACAAGAAGAAACTTGACAAATGTATGTGTATTGCTAATTCAGAGCTGGATATGTATAGGACACATGAGAACCAGAAGAGACACATAAGGGGAGCAATGGTGCTTGAGTAGATGAAAAGTATTCTGGCAGCCAAATTCCGCACTTCACCAGCTTCTTGAAAGGTGTGCTTTGCAAATGGATATAATTACTACCTTGGCCAGCATAAACTGAACCATGAGTTAATGCTAAATGACAGCCATTAGATTCAGGGTCTTTGGTCAAATGAAAATTCAAAATCTCAGACCTCAAGCTCAGAGAGGTGGAGAGAGTTTGCCCCTTCATGGCAAGGGGCAAATGAAGCCTGCCCTTCGAAGATGCTAAAATGCATCCAAGTACTGTCTCATGGTGATACACAAAAATGCTGTATTTACATTAAATAAATGCATTCAATATTAAACAAGGCTTTCTGCATCAGATTAAAATGAGAATGAGAACTCTCTAGGATTTGCCACTCTAAGCTATCTATAGAGATCTGTGAAATCCTAGAGCATTGGTGATCTTGATTCCAGGTTTTAACCAGAAGTGATGTTGATGCGCCAATGACATCTTTCACCCCATTTCCCCCACTCCTCATCCAAACAGCAGCAGAGGCTGACAGGCAGCTGTCTTGCTCCCTGCAGTGCCTTTCCAGGAGTACTGTACTTTTGGCCCTGGGGGGGGGGAGCTTGGGGAGCTGGAGCCATGAGGCTTGCACCTAGTGGACCAGTTGATGCAGTAAGGCAGTCTGCCTAGGCCTCAGCTTAAGTAGACTGGGAGGCAATTGGGCCCTGTGTTAGCCAAATTGCCTTATTTATTAATAAATGTAGGGAATTATGAATATTCAATGGCAATAGGCATTAAATATAGGATCAGACCTGTGTATACTGAACTCCCACTTATCCAAATCCCAGAAATAGATGCTGAGAGCTCCTGAGGCTGTGCTGTGATCTGGCCAGGATCCTGTGAGGAAGTGTTAGTCCCAGGGCACTGTTCTAGATCAACAGTGGGGTTGCACACAGCCAGTCTGACACTTCACTTTCTTTGTGCTATGAAATATACTGGGTTCAACATGCATTAGTGATCAGCTCATGCTTTATTGTGATAACAGCTGTTAGCCTGATTGCTCTGAGTTCTTATCAATATTGGGGAATATGAGATATTATAAATAGCAATAGGCAATAAAGGAACAAACACCTGTATATACAGAGGTCCCGCTTCTTCCAAAGATACCAGAAATAGACACGGAGGCTGGCTTCAGTATACTGGAGATTCTTCACAAACAAACAATACACAAGCACACACACACTCATACAGCTTCTAGGAAAATTAGATAGACAATCAAGATACATTCGCATGAGGAGGAGATCGTTGGGGGGCAATATTTACCTGTCCTGATGAGATTATGTGTCCCAGTGGAAAAATAGGGGAAACTAATAAGAAATGAGAATTATGCTAGGAAATGGAAATTGTGCTCTGAACCAGCAGAAGCACGTGGAAGACTCTGGCTGCAGTCCAAGAGTCTTAGAGAGGCAGTGTGGGTTTCAGGATAGCAAGAGCTAAAAGGCTAAAGAGCTAGAAAGGACATACAGAGGGTGTAGAGAGAGCGTGTAGTGCGAGCACATTGCTGGGTGCCCACTTTTGTATGGGGGCTCTGGGGGGAGGGCTTTGCTGGCCACCTCCCTTGGGACAACCCCTGGTGGTCTGTTCCAAAAGTCACATCCACAATGGGAAAAGGGACTTAAGGGGTTGGTCAATGTTCGGAGCCATAAAGGCCCCAGTTAAACAACAAATTTATTCACAGCAAAAAGCCAGCACTCTAATACAACAAACTAATTAAAACTAAATTCATACAACCACAAGCATAAATGAAATATATAAAATGAATATCAAATAGAGCATGCATGTAAAACCTGTTAAGTCCTGTAACAAATTACATCTATTCGTCTTTCACTAGGAGCTTTCTAGTCCTTACAGCTAACTAGCCAAATTTGGCAAGTTTAGCTTTAACCTTGGGGCACCTACTTTCTAGGAGGGTCTTCAGCAATTGCATCTTTTGATTAGTTGAGGGTAGAGTGGGAGAATATCACGAAAGTGGCTATATGCCCTGCAGTCATATATAACGTGCATTAAGGTTTCAATTCCATCATTGCAGCAGTGACATATGCGATCAGCAAGGGTTTTTTAAAAAAATTAAACCTCCCCTCTGTAACCGCTGAAGGGAGGGCATCCCACCTCATGAGGGTAAACGTTCTCCTTAACTCATGTTTTTCTAGATAAAAAAGATACGGCATAGGCACTACCTTATACAATGGTTCTAAAAGGGCTCACCATTTGCATGAGTTATTAAGATCCTCCTGTCTAGCTATGTCCTGGATTCTCTGTCTCACTAACTCTCTCACTTTGTCATATGTGAGAGAGCTAAGAAATTGTTTTGAGAGGCCAAGTTGAGAAAGTTTTTTTGATGACCCTTTGCCAAGGTCCCAGTTAAACAGGAGAGACAATCTCCTGATACATTTCCTTGAACTCAATACTTACACAGCCAAAGCTGTGCAGGGAAGTCCTGAGTGCAGTCCCCTGAGCTCGAGGTATGGATCAGAAGACCCTCCTCCCCCATAGGGGAGAATGGTTTGGCCTCTCCATGCTAGGCACGGGCTATGCCGAAACATAAATTTAATATTACAGTTATTGTTTTTCTGTGCCTTATACCATGTAAAATGAGACCTCCTGAATGCAATGCCTTAAGCCTTGTCATCATCCTGTGTATCATAAGTTATGATGTGCTTTTAAAAATGAATTTTTAACTTAATATTATTGTACCCATGATTCCTTGAGAGCAAGGGGGAGCCCTCTCCCTATTATGTATATTCTGCTCCTTCTTCCCAACTGAGCTCACCGATGCATGAGCCAGAAAGGAACGAGTACTCTCGAAGTTATCATGTGATGGAGAGGAGGAGCTCAGCCGCTCCCAAAGACCCGAAGATGTCCGAAGTGTGCCTTATAGATTAGATACAATGTAAAGCAGTGCCTCCCTCCCATTCAAAATTAACCAACAGCGCCCATGGGCACAGGGAACTGTTGTGCCAGGGAGGGAAGGACAAAGCCAAGATGTGAAAAATTCAACTTTATTTCTTAAGTATATTTCTTTTGTGTACATATATGAATTAAGCTTTATATTTGCAACTAGGGAAAAGACCCGTTGTGGAAATAAATACAACGGCCTCTAGAAAGAGGCTCTGGGTGGGTGCCCCGGCCTTGGACACTCAGTGTCAATTTGCAGTGGCAACCTCAGCAGGGTATAATGACACTGAGTCCACCATTTTCTCCAGAGGAACTGATCTCTGCTACCTAAAGAACAGTTGTAATTTTGAGTGATCTCCAGCTCTCACGTGGAGATTGGCAATGATGGTTCTCCAGAAGAAAATAGTTGGTTTGGAGGGTGGAGTCTATGGCTTTGTACTTGTCCGAGGTCCCACGCCTCCTGAAACCTCACCCTCTCCAGGCTTCATCCCGCACATCTCGAGGAATTTCCCACCTGGAGTTGGTGACCCTATCTTTTTCCCAGCCAATCATCAACCTACCTTTATTTCCCCCTCACTCTTCAGCTTTCCACCCCCCACACATCTGCAGCCTCTCCTGTGCTCTGAAGCCTTTACTGCTGCGTCACATTGGCTGTCATACGGAGGCCACCTCAGCAGCATATAAGGATACAGAGCCCACCATTTTCTCCAGGGGCACTGATCTCTGCCATCTGGAAAGCAGTTGTAATTCTGAGTGATCTCCAGCCCTCACCTGGAGATTGGACATATTTTACCTCAGAACAGCAAAACTGTTTAGAACGTTAGAGGCAAAAGCCAGTCAAGTCCCATATGCAAACAACCTCTGTGTTCTGAGGCAGAGGCCAATGAGGCTGCATATGCTAATAACCTCTGTGTTCTGACTGGCTATGGGGGGAGAGGATTAGCAAAATGTTTAGAATGTTAGAGGCAGGACTCAGGCAAAGCAGCCAGTGGATAGGGAGACCCTCTAAATGACAGATCAGAGAGCGAACTGATTTTGGAGCGTGTGGAATGTTCTAAAGAAGTGCCACCACCATTCGGCTTTTATTTATGAGCTTTATATTTGCTATAAGTATTTTTAACCTATAGAATTATAAGATGAATTTCCAGTTTCCAATGTCCTACATAGAAGTGATTAAGATTATTCTATTTTCTATTTGCATGTAGCGCTGAAGTGACGACTTCTATTTAAGGCCATACTTGGTTGCCCGGTTTGATGAGACACCCTACTGGTAATTTGATTTTTTTAAAACGTAGGTTAGATTGGGGGGGGGGGGGGGGTTGGTCCGTTCCCTGTTAGTGTGGTCAGAGACACCTCTTGTCATGGGCTAGAGTGCAGGCAGGGCGAGGGAGGGATAGTCCAGGTCCAGTCCAAGGTCGAAAGCCGAGAGAGCAAGAAACCAAAACACCAAGTCCAAAGCACAAACTGTAAACGTAATCATTAAGCCAGAGTCCAGGGGGTCAGGAGCCAAAACACCAGAGTCCAGGGCATGAATCAAGAGCGTTGTTGTCAGAGCCGGAGTCGAGGAGCCGAGAGTTCAAAGTGGGAAAGAGGAATCAGGAACACGGGCGAGGTGGGTGCAGAGCATTGTCAAGCTGACTAGTTGCTAGCACAAAGGATTGACCAAGAGTGAAGACCTAAATACCCTCTGGGATGTTGTCAATTACCGGCCAACGTGTGTGTCCCGGCTCCTCTTAGAACTCAGGGCTGAGAGACCGCCTGCTGTGCAGGCGTGCCTCTCGCCCTTGGGATGCCAAATCCCGTTGGTGCTGATCTTGCAAATGGGCCACCGGTGGGGGCGAATCAGGGGTGCTGTTTGACGTGTGTTGTTCCACCTCAGCTGTTGCCTGAGCAGCCTCTGTGGCTTCATTGGGGCCAGGTGTAGATTCAGAATTGGGAGCTCATCCTCAGCAGTACTCAGGACTTTCTGCTGAGGCCAGGAGCTCATCCTCAGCAGTATTCATGACACCTCTGACTTGAGATCCAGAGAGATGACCACGCCCTCCAGACCAGATGACATCGCCGTTCCTGCTGCCTTGTGCCTTGTGCGGGACCCTTCTGCCTGAAGTCTCCAGGGTCCCGAGGGGGGGGATTGTTGCCCAGCAAGGAGCTTTATGTGCTCTTATGGATATAAATGGACTGTGTAAAATGTACCAAAGGGATTCTGATGTAAGGTGACGAGATTGTGATGCCAGACACGTGCCACCAAAAGCCTGAGACGATGTGCCTGTGGTTCCCTAGGTTGCCCCGTTCCAGATGTATCCCTAGACACATGAAGCACTCCAAAACAGCCATCTGCCATTGCTGTTTAAACTAAGGACTCCCGACGCCATTAAAGAAGTCCTTCTTCATTACGATGGCAGCCCCACCCCACCTTCTCTGCATTGAAGGCACAAAAGACTCTTTCCTGCCTTCCACTTAACAAAGACTTGGCCTTCCTAAGAACATAAGAACATAAGAGATGCCAATGTTGGATCAGGCCAAAGGCCCATCCAGTCCAACACTCTGTATCACACAGTGGCCAGAAATACCAGTGCCATCAGGAGGTCCACCAGTGGGGCAAGGACATTAGAAGCCCTCCCACTGTTGACCCCCCCAAGCACCAAGATGACAGAGCATCACTTGCCCCAGAGTCCCTATCTATACCTTGTGGCTAATAGCCACTGATGGAGCTCTGCTCCATATGCTTATCTAATTCCCTTTGGAAGCCGTCCATGCTTGTAGCCGCCACCACTTCCTATGGCAGTGAATTTCCTCATCCATTCCAGGAACTGGTTCTGCAGCCCTGAGACAAAGAACACAATAGGTGCTAGCTGATGAGTCATCACAACCCTTGAGGTGTCTCTGTCACAAGTTCAGTTAGAATTCAACACTGGGACGCATCATCTCATCAGGACAGGTAAATATTGCCCCCCAATGATCTCATGCGAATGTACATTGATGTACATAGATTGTCTAATTTTCCTAGAAGCTGTGTAAGTGTGTGTGTGCTTGTGTTTTGTTTGTTTGTGAAGAATCTCCAGTAAAAGGAAACCATTTTTATACTGAAGCCAGCCTCCGTGTCTATTTCAGGTATCTTTGGAAGAAGCGGGACCGCTGTATATACAGGTGTTTGTTCCCTTATTGCCTATTGCTATTTATAATATCTCATATTCCCCAATATTGATAAGAACTCAGAGCAATCAGGCTAACACAGTTCAACTAAAGACAAACTAGCAGGACCGGAGCCCTGCTCAAATTCATACCCAACACCCCCCCACACACACACTATCCGTGATAGGTTATTTACAGAGGCACTCCTGGGCAATAGGTTCGTCCCAGGATCCTATGTTACCCAAAGTGGTTGTGACGGTTTCCTGAGTTTGTTGGAGAATTAGCCAGGAAACCCAAACAATGCGAAAGGGGGAGATCAAGCAGGATCTCCACCTATGATTACGGGGATTTTCCCCTCATTAGAACTCTCAAAATGAACCAGGCTGTGATTGATGAAATGGTTTTTATTAAAGAGAATTAAAGAATAAAATCAAAACTTATTAATTGAAAAACACTATATGAACACACATAGAAGTTCAGAAATAAGGGTGGTAGCTTACAGAGACAAAGAAGGGCACTTATTCTATGGGACTATATTTACCTGTCCAAGGAGCAAAGATCCAAGAAGGAAGACGAGCAAAACGAACCAGCGTCTCACTCTAAGCAGGGAGCCCAACCTTTTCGGTGGGGGTGTAGGTTAGTGGACGTCCAGGTACACACACAAATTACTAAACAATGCATGTCTGATTATACACCTTGGAGCATGACGTGAGTGCTCCTAGAATAATGCTGTGATGGTGTGAATGAAACAATGTTGTTTGAGCCAGGAAACATCATAATGTTCCCAGGAGTTACAAGTGCAATGTAACATTTATGTGAAATGTCTATTGTGTTTGGTGACCTCTAATTGCCAGGACAAGATAACTATTACACAAAGAATTATGGGATTAAAATGGTTTTACTAGGTTTTTACTAAGGATGGCCAGTTAGGGAAAGGTCAGGCAAGGTAGGGAATTGGTTAAATTTACTGTCCTTTTCTGAGAAAATCAATCTTTGACATTGATGGTTTTAAAAGAGGGAAGAGAACTACCAAAAACCAGACCTTTGCACCTTTAGGATCAGTTTTCAGACATCCATCTGGTCAGTATTTGATGGCACACATTCCATGTGACTGTAGGATCTATTTTGATCTGTTGTTTGCAGACCAGGGATGAGTCTTGAATGATTGACCATGTGAGATGCCAAGAGAGGGAAGGTTGCTCACGTCACCTGTTTATAGGCACCAAGCCCATCCTTCCAGGTGAGGAGGGGGTCGAGGCCTAACACCTAGCAGTCTATTGTTCTGTGACCCCAAGCTGAGTCTGTCGGGGTTAGGCTCAATACACAACATGCTACCTCAGCCCAGGCCTTCTGCTGCTGCTCCCCTGAAGAATGGGAGTCGGTCCTGGGCAGCTATGGGGCTGGGTTTTCATTCAGGCTAGTGGAGGCCTGGTGGCTATCTCAGGGGCTGGTAGTGAGGCCTCCTTCACACTGCTAGAACATTGTCAGCAGGCATTTCTGCTGTGCAGGCCCACTCTGCTCCCTCTGGTCCTCCTCAGCCACTGGTCTTGGCTCCTTGGGCTCTTCCCCTGAAGACTCCCAAGTCTGAGTCATCTGACTGGTCAGATGGGGTTTTGACAGCAACAGTGGGAGATCACCCACCATACTAGCTAAGTTGGCAACTCTGCAGGTGTGCAGATTTTAAATGGTCCTGATGTTGGGTTGCACCTCTGGCTTTCTGTGATCAAGAAGTAACAAAAGGGGAGGTGGGGCTTCAGCGCAACAAGAATGGTTGCATCAGGAAGCTCTCCCGAGGGTCGACCAGATTGCTGGCTTCCTTAGAGGAGTTTGGGGGCTCCTGAACTCCAATGGGTTCCCCACAGAGGAGCTTTTTGCAAGAGACTTGATTTGGATCCCCTGCGCGTAGTCGTGACTACCCCAGCAGAGGGGGGGAGAAGCTGGGACCTCATCCATAACACTGATGAAGTATCACACCGTGAGTACATCTTAAAGCAACAATATCAGAAAATCTACTATCCATTGTCAAAGCCCCTTCAAAGTTTAAAAAGACAACGGAATGGAGGGATGAAGAACTTCTTTCTTGCCCCCCATTCCCTTTACCGCAGCTAGGAAAATGATTTAAAGCATCTCTTTAAGTAGCCTCCTGGGCAAAGAAAACAAGAGAAAGGACCATGTGAGAACTTTGCCTACTTTCTGGAGTATATTATTTTATTTCTCTCTTGTTTGGAGTTAAAAATAAAACATCTGGAATCCACTCAAAGATCTTGTAAAAGACTAACTAACTCTGTTGAAATTAGGTCTAGGAACATCTATAATTAAATAATGGACTATAAAGAACTTACTTTCTAAAGGGTAAAAAGAAAATTAGATCTTACTCTGAAGCTTTCACATATCACATTCCCATAATAATTCATTTATTATTTATTTATTGAGATTTTTACCCTGCCCTCCCTGCGGAGCAGGCTCAGGGCAGCTTACAAGGGGCAAAGTCCATATAAAACAGATAAAAACAATAAAAACATTAATAACAGCTGTACTCAATTTAAAAACAAGATGGTCTCTGGATACGTACCAGATGGTAAACAGACAGTTCTCCAGGGATTATGTTAACCTATAGTGCATCCTAACCAGGTAAATCCAGTGGTATCAGTCATGCAGAAACTTCCCGGGCCATCCTTAACCCCGATGTTGTCCACCGCATTGGTGGCGGTGGTAGTGGTAGTAGCGGCCCCTATGTGAAAGCCTGGTGGAAGAGCTCTGTCTTACAGGCCCTGCAGAACTGCATAAGGTCCCACAGGGCCCTGATCTCCTCCAGGAGCTTGTTCCACCAGGTATGGGCCACCACTGAAAATGTATGTTTATCTTACTGAAACTATAAAACTCCATTTTGTTCTGACCACATTGCTTTGTTATGTAAACAATTTATAACATTCTTGGCGTATGTTAGCACTGTCTTTGTTTTTTAATATGACTATAAAAGTTCTTGATATATGGTATAAGCTCTTTAGAACGCCGTTCTTGTAAAACTTGGCTTGGAAAATATCTTTAGAGATTCTCTTGTTTAAACACATTTCCGAAAAAATGACTGACTCTGATAGACTGCAAAAGAAGCCAGGGGCTCTACTCCCAGATATACTAGAACTTATAGACACTGAATCCATACAGCTTTCCTTGAAGGACTTGTTGAGTATGATTCAAAATACAGTGGTCATGGCTGTAAAACTGGCAGTTGAAGAAGCCCTTTGTCACAAGCCAAACTGCAAATACAGACACAGCAGGCTACAACTAAGAGGGAGACAGATCAGACATCATGGAAAGAGGAGAAAAAAATACACGACTGTGCAGAAGATATAGAGGAATCCTACAATCAAGTTGACAGGATGTACAGAAAGGAGTTTACACCTACAAAGAGAAACAAAACTTCTTCAAAAGTGCATCAGAGACTTTATCAAGGAATCATTGCTGATGAAATTTCCAAAATAATGAGGCACTTGTCACCTCAGAGAAAGCAAAGAAATCAACAAATGAAACTACAAACTACTTTCAAGACTGAGCATAGATGGTTGCTTCCAGAAGATAATTTCTACACTTATAAAGGGAAAAGACACAGAATTAAGACCCTAAAACTTAAGAGGAGATATCAGAAAATCAAGAAGAAGATGAAATGCACAAAATGGATGTAAAATTTCTGAGGGAATTCCTGAGATTTTTGATGGAGGTAGACCCTACTATATTTCTACTGAGGGAGTCCCTGAGACTTTTGATGGAGTAAGATCCTACTATACATCCTTATATATCTAATGAAATAATTTAATAAAATGTTTAGACAAAGTCCATATTAGTAGAAAATAAGAAATTCTATATCAATGTATTTGCAAATTTTATATGATAGCACAAGGTGGAAAAATGATATAGATTCAGATAATGTATGAGGTACTATAATAGAAGAAAAGATGGATATGAAGTGTTGTACCCCAATTTTATGTTTGTTTGTTTTGAAAATAAAAAAATATTTAAAAAGAAGAAGTAACAAAAGGATTCCCGAACTGAAAATGTAAAGGCCAGCAGCTGTCCAAATATCTCTGACAGTAGAAATCCCATGAAAGCTGTCACTGGCCATCCTTATATTCATAATGCTGGAGCTAAAATGAAGTTGATGCACAAGGTACAAAGTCAATGGAAGCCAAATTAAGTAAACTGGACCTGTCACATCTACTGATACATGGCCTTACCCCACCTGCTGAATTTCATCACATCAGGCACGAGAATAGTTTTAGGGAACTCAGAAAAAGTTAAAAACATCATACAACATTGTACACTTCCTTGCCTGATTTTTTTTGGGGGGTGGGGGGTGGGTGCAAAAGCAAAATGACCACACTTTGGGTGACCTACCATAGCAGTGAATTGCATACCTGTAGGAAGTATAAAGTAAAAGACAAATATAGCATTTTTCTGAAGTGATGTTCCACTCTTCTAAAATCCATTAGATACAATGTAATAGGTTACAAGATTTAAGTCTTAAGATCCAAAATCTGTGATTTGCCTACCAGTGACTCCCTCGGTTTTTGTGTCATGCTGAGCAAAGGAGCTCCTGATTCACTGGAGACTTCAATATTTACATAGCACATATAGGAAATGCCTGCCTTTTGCAGTCAATGATTTAAGAAATTCCATATTATTTCCCAAAAGAAATAAGCCACTTGAAAATATTTTTAAATTATTCAGAGCATAATTTGCAAATGATTGCCAGGGATCCTTATCTGACAAATGGTATGATTCTTGTAGCCTGTGGGGAAGAGAGAGAAATAATTCTCTTTTTATACAGTAGATATATGATAATGAAAATTCTCTTATCTCAAAAGAGGATGTTCAGTGTCAGCTCCTGGCTAATCTAGAAATCAATATTGAACCATACATATGTATAATTTTATACATATTCTTGGTGTTCCCTTTATATTTTATTTATCATGAGAAAATCATATTAAAATTGTAGGAAGTATAAAGTAAAAGACAAATGTTCCTGAATGTGGATAAATGATTGTAAGTAATGGAGGGATAGCCGATATAGCAATGCAATCTTTTTCACTTTCAGTCTTCAAACTATGTGTTTCTGTGTGGAAGGGGTCTTTCAGACACTTAGATTAGAATTTAGGGTCATTGCACACAAAATAATATTTACGTCTAGTTTGCATGAACAGGCAGCTTACCCTATAGAGTATGAGAGAGAAGCTTTTGCAGCAGGAAGTTGTAAATGTGGAGGCAAATAAAATGTGTATGAATTAAAAAGCTACTTCTAATAGAAGAATAAGATGGGTATATGTATATATATATATATATAGAGAGAGAGAGAGACTGACCTGCTGCATGGATGGGTAGCCAAATAAGTGTGGCTTGATAGATCTGCTGGGAGGAGTGCTGGGAATGAGAAGGAAGGAGCCTGGAGCAACTGCCAGAGCCAGCTGATAAGTGCTTCATGGCCTACAGTCAAGTTCCCTTGGCCTCAGATGTGGAGGGAAGGGGGTTCGGCCTCAACTGGGTCTTTCTCTTCCTGTTGAGATGCTCGATTTCTGTTCAGCTGCTTCTCTATCATCTGAAACCTCAGAACCAATGCTACTTCTACAAAGGTTGCCATATCCCATCTTGCAATACCACAAAGGATACTTTAAAAAAAAAATCATGTGTAAATAGAAGCTGGACCAATCAGAGCTCCTTCCAACATAGCCCAAATGTATATTTTGTTAAACCATGTTGTAAAATATTTTCCATCTTCATACTTCCAAGATGTCTCCCTCTTCCTCATTTCCATGTGTGCTGACTTAACATTATTTAAGTCAAAAGAAAGTCCCTTTACCATAAAATCAATGCCCAGGCCAAACCGCTGGACCTAGAAACACCAAATTTGGGGAAAGCGCTCCTACCATGACATAGATGCTCACTAAGAAGGGATTTTTAGAAATTCGACCTCTAAGTGGGTCAAAAAGGGTAAAATGTGCTCCCCCATTGATTCCTATGTGGCTGCCAGGCTACTGCCTCCTTGCACCCCCCACACTCTGATTGGTCACCTGCAGCGCTCAGCTTTCTGAGGTAAAAAAAAAGGTACAGGGGACTGCAGAGAGCTAATGACAGTTGAGGAAATCAGGAGTGGCCAACCGTCTATGAGGTGAAGCAAAGCTGCTGGCCCAGCCTCCCTATGGCTTCAAACATGCTTCCCCCCTCCTACACCTGACAGGCAGCTGTCTGTCAGGTAAAGCCACAAGGGAGCCTGCCCCAGCAATAATGCCTTCATGATCCTGCCAGCCCCGCCTCCACAGTGGCTTCTAATACTCCTCCCCCTCCTACACTGGACAGGCAGTTGCCTGTCAGGTGTAGGAGAGGAGGTGGGATGCTTACAGCTGCCGGGGAGGTTTGCTCAGCAAGATTGCCTTAGCTCTGCTGCTGGCCCAGCCTCCCTGATGCCTTTAAACATAATTCCCCCAACACCAGACAGGTGGGTTTCTGTCAGGTGTAGGAGCAGGACCAGGGTACTTTAATCCATTAGGGACGCTGCCCAAACAGGATCACCTTAGCGATGCTGCTGGCCCAGCCTCTCTGATGGCTTCCAACATGCTCCCCCAACCTCCTACACCTAACAGGCGGTTGTCTGTCAGGTGCAGCAGTGGTTGCAGGGTGCTTAAAGCCATGAGGGAGCCTGCCCCAGCAGTCTACAGAGAGGTCCTTCAGTAGAGAGGAAAAAAGTACGTATGTCTCACTTTAGTTTTTACATTACAATCTTCTCCATTAGAATTCCCACAACAAAAGTTACATTTCAAACTTTACATCTTCAGTATTATAACTGGATTTATGGAAGTTAAATACTGTAGCAAAGCATGGGTATCAGGATAGTGTAGTTATGTATATAAGTAGACATGGTCTTTAATTAAATAAATGATTAAACTTCAAGCTCATTGATCCATCCACCATTTATCCTGGTGCTTTCTATACAGAAAAGACAGTTAGCACATGCCCTTTACAAGAATGACTTTTGTTAAGGAAAACAAGCATATAATAGAGACGTGCATTGAAATAAGAATGAATGGGGAATATAACAATCGTTTCCAGTTTCAGTATAGCTAATATAATTAACATGACTGTAATAATTTCTGCCATTAACAAATGAAACAGAGTGACTCGCCAAATTTGTTCTTGACAGGGGTTTTGTCCAACCAGAAATATTGCTAATGTTCTCACCAAGCAGGATTGGCATTTTTGTGCATAATGCTTTCATTGTCTTTAAAATGAAATTATTGTACTTTTTTTGTATATAATCCCCGGTCCTGTTTGCATAACCTAGTTTCTTATACCGTTACTTGTGCCCTTGGCACTCAGGTTTAGCACATAGATTGTAAGGGATTCAAGGCTGAGGCTCAGAATGAGTCCTTCCCAGAAACACACAGTGTGCATGCCCTGAGGTGACAGTGCTTGTACCAGTTGGCAGGTCTGAATGGTGCCACAACCACAGCCCCAATATTTCCATTGCTTCCTCCTGACACATTCTGGTAAGGTCACCTCTTTCCCACAGTTGCAGGAACCCACACCAGGCACGCTGCTGCTGCATGTTATCACAGGAAGATGCTTTTTTGTAGTGTTTTGATTTATCATTGTACATGTGCAGACTGGTAAATTTTGGGACTGACGGTTACAAACAACCAGAAGATACTGAAACCTGCAGCAAACTGCAGTTTTAGAAATTTTCCTAGTTAAACACAAAGTCAGTGGGAGTTGAACAGAAGGCAGAGCAAGCTTATAGGATGCTAAAGGCAAAGAATGGGAAAAATCCTCCTCCCTGTAATCTGAACATGACTTCATATAACTCGGGATTTAAAATATGTTGCTTTATTTGAATATCCATGAAAACAAGCATAAGCTGCATCTGTGAGGCTAATTTGCATTTACTAATGATACAGCCTTAAGATTACCATTAATGCGAAACATTTATAAAGGATGTAATCGTTTTCATTAACGCATGCTAAACGTCCACGTAATTACCATTTTTGTCAAAAAGCCATTTCTCATGGATTATATTTGGCTGCCCATAAGGAGTAATATATTATGGACTGCAATAATCATGAAGATATTTGTACATGAATTAATGAAGACTGTGATATAAACTGTGAACTTTGTCTAATTGGGTGACAATTTTTTCATAGACCATCTTTCATCCAAACAGTTTTAAAACAGCTTAAAATTATAATTACTATCAGAGCCATGCAAAAGGAAACCACTTCTCTTTGGGCAATGTGTAAAAATAGGCTTCATTAAGTTTTCAGTTGCTCTGAAAAGTGAACTTTTGGATTGGTAATTTGTTTAGTTTTTTCATATAATAATATAGATATAAATGTACATGATAAATTGGAAGTATTCTCTCAGTCAAGCCTGTAGCCAGAAATTTTTTTTTAGGGGGGGAATATTTTTGTTAATGGGGCAATTTAGTACAGTGGAGAGCAACCCATTATGTTTCTGTACAGAACTGCCATGCTTATATTTCTATATAAGTAAGTCAAGTGGTACCACATAAAAACATTTCAGGTTTGTTATAAATATATTTACACAGAGAATATATTGACTACCTTAACAGGTAACTAACAACACAATATTTAAATCTGTTTAACGGTATGCATATGGTCCTTGTTTGAAGAAATCTGCTCTGGGAAGTGACAGTTAGTGGAAGATGGGTGGAGATAATGAATCAAAATAGTTAGCCTGAAGTTAGGAAGTGTGATGCTAAACTTGAGGTCTCATCAATGTACATAAAAACTTCAGCATAGTTAAAATCTACAAAAGTTCAGGTCACTGTACCAATGTAATAGAAAATGAATTTGAGAGTAATAGTAGTGTAATACTGTTTATTACGACCAACAAAACATTCTAAGTTGTGAACAACCTTACCTAACTTCCCCCCTCTTCTTCAGGATATACATTAATTTTAAAGATAGTGGACAGGGTGAGAAATATGTTTTAGGGAGAAATATGTTTAAGCCAATTCTGAAGTCTAACAAGATATGCTATAAGAGATACCATATAGGTTAAATTGGGTTAGACCATGTAAAACACCCTAGGAGGTGAAGAGAGAGGCACGTACCTCCTCTCTCCAGCTCCAACAACAATGCTCGACAGATGGGGTGGGAAACACACCAGCCTTTATGGGTGAAGGGGAGGTTGACTGATTGGTGGGGCAGCACACATTTTGGGTGGTGTGTTACCCTTGTATGCCCCGCATGGCTGCAGATCCACTCTCAGTTCTGTTTTCAGAGCTCCAAGCAGATAATTTTATGGGATCACTTTTGCATTCAGATTTTGAGCAGGTCCAGAGCAACTAGTCCTGTAATATTGCCAATTGCTTCTTACACAGTCTTTAGGTCTGCATAACCACTTAAAAATTTGCATGAGTGTATTTCATTTTAGGTTTCCTTGCATCTTGGGTTTTGTAATCTTAGAGCTTCACTGTTTTTGTTCTATAACTAATGATTGGTGTCTCTGTATCAGTCAAGGTAAACAGGACCAAAGTATCATGAAAGTGTAACTCTTCTGGCACAAAAGTGTTCAGGTTTTGAGAGAAGGTCAATATTGTGACAACATGTTGTTTCAAGTGTCTCTTAAAGACAAAGGACTGAATTTGGAAGCACTGGAAATGGCATTTCCCAAGTTTTTCAGCAGATATTGATAATCTTGAGAACGGTTATCCATATATGTTCAGGAGCATACACATATTAAGTAATGCATGTAACACTGTTCTTTATAAATACGTTGAGCTGGGTACAAAGTTTTATGTCAGAAACATTCAAGGGATTTAATACAGTAGATGCCATGTAGCATGAAGAACTGGAGTTTGAGTAACACAAGTCCCAAAACCTCCTTGGACATGCAGAACTAATCTTGTGATGATCCTAGTGATGCTATCCAATAGCAGTTGTTAAACTAATGTCTTTGAGTTGTTCATGCTGTTCCACACAGAGATTGTGCAAGCTGGCTGTGGAGAGACGATTTTAAAGTTTTCTGGAGCTTTTGATAGCTTTAGCTTAGGATAGAATTTTGAGGCAATACCTCATCTATTTGGCTTCAGGGATACTTCTTTCTGTTAAATCAAATTTTAAATTAAATAAAAACTTAAATTTAAATTTAAATGTTCATTTTTTAAAAAATGTAAAAACTTGTGGCACAAAGATGGCAAACATAGATGAGCACTCCTTGTGTATGCTGTGTATCAGAGAGATCCATAAAGTAGCAGCTTGCACAATCTGCCTGCAATTGTCCTCAGAAGGATGCACTGATAGGGCATCTTTGGTAGAAGCTGTGTAGTGCTAGATGGCGGTTCAGGCTGTGAAGGCATATACATCTGTGTTCTCCATTTTGGCTGGCTGCAAGTCTTGAGCACTGTCTATGGTCTCAGTTCCACTAGTTTCAAGGTCAGAACTCGTTAGGTGTTCTTCACTGCAACCTACTCCTAAAGTTCACAGAAGTCACTTTGAACTGCTAGCTAATGACACCAAGACAAAACCCAGACACAAGAGACAAGTCTGTTGCCCTAACTGATACAGTGACATCCAGGGTTACATTTGACCTGTCAGAACCGACTATACCACCATGGACGTCCTACCCTAAGATTAAGAATTTGAAAAAGAATAAAAATTGTTTGGGGAAAAAAAAAGGTTAAGAATTAAGTATTGTTCAGATATTAAGTATTGTCCAGCATGGTGTTTATTTGGAGTTTCATTCCTGTCCTCCACCTAGACTCCAAAAATGTTGCGTCTTCAAACCTTCCTCCATTGTTAACAGCCTTAATACAGAAAGGTACTGTCCAGAGTTCTCTTTGCAGAGATCACCTCTGGGTTTTACTCTGACTTTTATTTGATTAAAAGGGCAGAGAACACAGGCTTATTTTAGATCTAAGGGAACTAAAAAAATTATGAAAGTTAAGTTCTGTACAGTTACTTTCTTGAATGTAAATACATGTAATTTTTGGACGGTTGTCATTGATCTTCAGTACATCTGTTTTCATCTCTGTTCACATGAGTTACAGGCAATTTCTTTGGTTCCAATGTGGGAATGACCTTTTCCATCATATTGTGTTGCCATTCAGCTTCTCTATGGCACCAAGAGTGTTCATTAAAGTGATAGCAGTGGTGGTAGCCCATCTTAGAAAACCAGGGTATACTAGTTTCCCTCGCTCAGATGTTCATTAGCTACAGCTCCCTCAGCTATTCAACTTTCCAAAGATCTTACTTCAATTCTGAATATATAAAAAACTCCAGGCATACTAGTAGATGGAAGGAAATCAACCAGTATACCCTCTCAGCAGTTAAAATTTATGGGAGCTATTCTTGATTCCACTATGGGTACAGCCTTCCTCCAACAGGATAAGGTGCAAGCTTTCTGGGAACTTATTAACAATCTTTGCCACCATCAGTTCCAGACAAAGTGGTCATATCGCCAAGCATGTCTTTCCTCCCTAAGGTAATTTCCCAATTTAGTCTGTCACAGGACATCATTCTCCAAGTATTCTTCCTATCACCCACTAACGACTCAGAAAGGATGCTACGTACTTTTGTGCAGGTGCACATTCCGTCCCTGCTGCCCTATCTGATATCCACTTGTTATTTCTTGGCCAGGCCCATAGCCAAGGTGTGCGAAAAAGGGGTGGTGCGTGCCCCATCAATCATTTGTCATGCCCCTCCAATCAACATTAGGGGTTGTTGTGAAATCTGTCACAGTTTTTCAGGTGTAAATGATTACATGTAGTATCTCAAATGATGCAGAAAATGATATTACAAAGGTAGAAAGTAATGCAGGATAATGACTGAGAGCAGGATAATACATATGGGAAACAGACATGTAATATACCATGATACAGTTCACGATCCTGTTCATTTTATAAAAGCTCTTTCCTGAACCATTCCATTATTCTATAGCCCTATTACCTTTATTAAAATGCCCTCTTGAACCATTCTGTTTTACATAGTTGGCAGAATGACAAAAGTGTGGAAGCTTTCCTGACTTCCTCAAAAAGGCCATTCTACAAATGGGAGTCACAACAGAAAATGTGTTTGTATGGGCAGTTACTGATCTTTTCCATTTGTTCGGTGGCACCCTTAGAAGCCTTGAGTTAGATATTTACAAAGAAAAGAAGGCTGAATTTAGAATTTCGGGTTTCAGTAACTGGAAGAAGGCTCTCACACTTCTTTATTTCTGTAAACTATGTAAAACAGTTGCTTGGGAGGACATTTTTATAAAGCTTATACAGAACAGGAGTGTAGTCTATGCCACAGTGTACGCTTGTTGTATGTTCTATCATGCTCTTACAGCTTTGTTTTCATTTTTTGTAATTATTCCATTTTCTGCATTGCTTGACATAGCATATTTGATACTTTTTTGCATTGTTGTAAGCCTAGTCCTATTGCATTGTTTATTAGATCTTCCATGCTATTTGATTACAATGTTCTATACCATGAAATCCACCTTGAGTCTCAAGTAGAAAATTGGTAAATAACTAATAAAGTATAAATAAATAAATAAATAAATAAAGTAAATAAATAATGATAGACTGACCACCACTGTACTACCCCCCCCCCATTTTTTCTGCCTACATGCCTGCTCTTAGTAATTTTTGAGCTCCTTAGGCAGATACAGAGAATTGAGGGAAGTGGGCACTCTTCCACATGTACTGTTTGATGATAAGGTTCCACATTGGGCCTGGGTGGGGTGAGTGCCCCCTAGAGCTATCAGAAGTTCAAAAGAGTTTTTAGAAAGTTCTCTCTGTGGCCATATGGCCAGCATAGAAGACTCTTGATGAACAACAGTTACAGGTAAGTGTAACCATTTTTCTGCACAACTGCAAGATGAGTCTTTGGCTCGGAATGGTTGGCTAATGTTTTCTCGATGTATGTTAATTGTTAAGAGTCTGCTAAAAGCTCTGTTAAGTATCCATTGGACCTTGAAAAAGGTGATCCTATCAAAATGAGGGGGCAGCTCTTTTGAGTTTGAAAGAAAGGAAACAAGAGAGAGACATCTGTGAGTTGAATAAAGCACCTTGGGGGAGGGCCATAATCATGGGGGTTCATGAGGGCAATGCCCCCTGATGATCGTGCCCTGCCCCTCCCTCTGGATTTCAGACCCCCCTGGTGCAGTGAAGACCCCTGCCTGCTGGCAGGCAGGCAGGCAGGCAAAGTTTAGAAGCTAGCTGTAGAAGCAAGAAGAACTGACAAGACCATGAGAAGGCCAAGCTGCCCCGAGCCCTGATGGGCCCCAGCAGCAGCAAGAGCAGTGGTGGGCAGAAGCCACCAGGGAAAGCTGCTAAGGTGCATGGAAGATGGGGATGGGTCGGATGGAGGTGCCCTTGAGTGTATGCCTGCTTGGGCTTGAGGGCCTTGGGGGTTGGCAGCGGCTGTTCACATGAGCTCCAGAAAGCAGGGGGGGCAGCGGGCAGAGCTGCTAGCCTGTCAAACTCACCACTGCCCTACCTGCCTGTCTCCTCTGCACCAGCAGGAGAAAGTGGTAGCCAATCTAACGAAGGGTATTCAGGGTGGCCAAAAGACTTTGGGGGTAATTTAATACAATTTGAGGTTTGTTATTTCTCTCTGGGACTTAAAAAACTGAGATCAGGACTGCACCTGAAATCGAATTTTGATGCATCTTTTCTAATTTCCAGGCACTATTGCCTTCAGGGAGGGGGAGAGAGAGAGAGAGAGAGAGAGAGAGGAAGAGAAGAGAAGAGAAGAACACATATGCACCAGTCATCAAAGCCAAGAATTAAAGGAGGAGGGGAGCACTGGACTTGTTTGCCTGCTCACCGGGCTCTCCTTCTCCCTTGCCAAGATGGAGAGAGAAGGAGGGAGGGATGGGGTGGGGGAGAGAAAGGATACTGTCTCCTCCGCTCCTCCCTGTGTAGATGGCCAATTGAGGTTGACTCAGCCTCCTTTCCCTTCCTGCTAGTGCGATGGTGGCAGAGCAGGACCAGGAGCTGGAGAAGCTCCTCAAGAATAAGAGAAGCAGCAAGAAAAACCCGGCATGTGACACTCTGATTTTGGGGCAAAACTCTATGGTACAAACTAATTTCTACCATAGAGTTTTGCCCAAAACCCAGACTGCCATCCCCCCAATGTCACCAATATGCCTACATCACTTCCGGGTTACATAGGCACATCAGACACATTCCTCCCCACTTTCCGTGTTTGGAGGAGGAGGAGGAGGAGGAGGAGTGGATTTATACCCCGCCCTTTACTCGGAGTCTTAGAGCAGCTTACAAACTCCTTTCCCTTCCCTTCCCCACAACAGACACCCTGTGAGGTAGGTGGGGCTGAGAGAGCTCTTTCCAGAATTGTCCTTGAGAGAACAGCTATGACAGAACTATGGCTTGCCCAAGGTCATCCAGCAGCTGCAAGTGAAGGAGTGCAGAATCACCCCGGTTCTCCCAGATTAGAGTCCACACATTTAACTACTATACTCCCCCCAACTAAAATTTTCTGGCTATGGGCCTCCTTGGGGGCACATGACGTTTCTCTCTCTCTCTTTCTATGGATCTGATGTGGAATGCTGTATATTCTACTATGTAGAAGTGCCTTTTTGTCTCCCCCTTTGAACAGTATTACAAAAAATGCCATATGTCTGCAGTGCTGTCTCCTCCAAAAGGACTAGCTTAGGAAGTGCAGTTCCTGGAATCTCTTACTGCTCAGAAAAGTGGAGAGTGTGTAACAGTTCTCCATGACTCCCTAGGACTGTGAGATATAATTTCATGCCTTTTTCTTGTGTTCATTCAGGACTACATTGGCCATCTACGTTGCACACATATGCAATATACTATGCGATATTTTGTTTCCCATAGTGTAAAGCATCACATGGGAACAATGGATCAGTACCATAGATGTCATGACACACAATGCTCTTGACAGTGGCTTGTGCAGTGGTGCTCTCTTTTTTCTCTAAGCAGAGCACATGAAGGATAGGAATGTCAAAGAGTGAGAAATGCTATAATTAGCCATTGGGGGGGGGAGGTAGAGATAATGCTCTTGAAAATTATAGTCCCATTTAAATAATTAAACGTGCTGCAAAGATATATGCCCAGATTTTAGTGACAAAGCCTAAAGATTTATAGACGAATTAATGCACAAGGACCAACATGAATTCATGAGGCATACAATAATTGCAGACTGGTTAAGGCAGGTTTTTATCTGAATGCAAATTACTTGTGATATGAAGATTTCAATGTTTGCAAATTCCATCAATACCCAAGAAATGAAGTTTTTTTAAACAGTTTTTTTTAAAAAAGAACTTAATGTAGTTTAGTTCCCCCCCCATATAGCCTGTGACTTACATTTTGATTTTTTAAAGCTATAAACAACTGTATGTACCTATAAAATTCACTTACTGGAACACTAATGAGAGCTCTTCAGTTCCAGTCCTATGATCTGTGATTTTTCATCCTCCCCAATCTCAAGAAGCCAGAAATGGTCCCTGAAATCCTGATCCTGTGTGAAAGTGGATGCCCAGAAATAAAATTTTGGGGAGCATTTCAGGCTTGCATGGGAGGGGGATACAAGAAAATTTTGCTTTGCAGGTACAAGTCTTTAAACCTGCAGAAACATCAGTTTGAATCTATGCCATTCCATTGTATCGCACCACTCTGCTCTGCTACATGTGGAGCCTCCCTGCAGATAACTCACTGAAAATGTCGAGACAGTGTGTGACTGCAATAAAGAAGGCCAATGCTATGCTGGGGATTATTAGGAAGGGTACTGAAAACAGATCAGCCAATATCATAATGCCCCTATATAAATCAATGGTGCGACCTCATTTGGAATACTGTGTGCAGTTCTGGTCACTACACCTTAAAAAGGATATTATAGCTTTGGAAAAAGTGCAGAAAAGGGCAACTCGAATGATAAAAGGGTTGGAACACTTTCCCTATGAGGAAAGGTTAAAGTGCTTAGGGCTCTTTAGCTTGGAGAAACGACGACTGAGGGGTGACATGATTGAGGTTTATAAGATTATGCATGGGATAGAGCAGGTAGGGGAAAGAGGTACTTTTCTCCCTTTCTCACAATATAAGAACTCGTGGGCACTCAATGAAATTGCTGAGCGGTCGGGTTAGAACGGATAAAAGGAAGTACTTCTTCACCTGAAGAGTGATTAACACATGGAATTCACTGCCACAGGAAGTGGTGGCGGCTACAAGCATGGACGGCTTCAAAAGGGAATTAGATAAGCATATGGAGCGGAGGTCCATCAGTGGCTATTAGCCACAAGGTATAGATAGGGGCTCTGGGGCAAGTGATGCTCTGTATTCTTGTTGCTTGGGGGGGGGTCAACAGTGGGAGGGCTTCTAATGTCCTGGCCGCACTGGTGGACCTCCTGATGGCACCAGGTATTTCTGGCCACTGTGTGACACAGAGTGTTGGACTGGATGGGCCTTTGGCCTGATCCAACATTGGTGTCTCTTATGTTCTTAACAGCCATTGCCTCCATGGGGAGATTCTGACAGAGGAAGGATCTGAACTTAGCCGGGGTGGTAGGCTACAATCCAAAGACTGAAAAATCTACAGTAAAAGGTATGCATCTGTCTCATGCAATTCCCACAACATACATAAGCAAAACTAGAAATAATGAAAACCATTGTGGGATTGCGCTGTAGAGTAGCTGTAGCATATTTACCTGCATATCCCTGTTGCATTAAGTGCACCATAAATATATCTAAGGCAACTGTCAGCTTTCAAGATTTTTAATTTTAGCAGCTTTTCATCTTTTCCTCTGGCTTCCCAGTTCCATAGCTCTGAGGTCTGGAATTTCAGTGTGGAAGTAAACTAAGAAAAAGAGAAAGTGAACATTATGTATGGTAAAAAAATTAAATGAGTACAAGTGTCAATGCTTGCAGACCTTTGAGGAAAACATGATTTTACGTCCCCAGGATATTCCATCTCAGACTTATTGTGATGACCTATGATTTTAATCAAATAAATGATAAATTAAAAAAGACCATAGGTCCCCATCCTTAAAACAAAAAGGGTCTAGGGAATGGATAGAACATCAGGCTATTTAATGAGAGTTCAGTAACCAATTTGGCATCGTGTTCCTTATAAATTAAAAAGGATTATGGGTGGTGCTCCCAAAGCAGAAAAGTAATCATTTTCCATATGCTGTTACAGTTGTTCTATAGCCCTGCTTATGGAGATTAGGGATGTGCTCTGGAATTTTATTCTGGTCCTTCTCTGGCTCATCATTGTTGTTGTTGTTGTGTGTGTGTGTTTTTGGTAAATTTTCTTTATAATTATGTCATGTGTTTCAGGTAATTTGCCTTAGTTTCAGTTAGGGATGCTATGAACTGCCCTGCAGGAAGATTTTCTGGGTGATCACCCTGTGCTTGATGGCCAGGCCACCTGTCAACTTAACCACAAATTTCCCATCAGCCTGCCTGGCCATCAGCTGCAGTTGTGGGACAGCGTCAGTGCCAATGACAAGAAGCATGGAGGTGGGCTGTGAAAGGTGTGCTGGGCAGCAGCAAGAGATAGGCTGCAATCACACGCACCTTTAGATCCAACATAGGTGCGAATGCCTGACAGATCTAAAGGGAGTGATCAGACAGCAATATCTGGGAAGTGTCCTGCAGTTGTCAGCAACCTGTGCTGTTCTACCATGGAAGTGGAGTTAAAAGACACCGGGGAAAGTCAGGTAGTAAATGGGTTGCTACGGGCCACAGATGGACTTTCTCCTGTCTGATCGCTCCAGCGCGCTCTCATGCCGTTGGGATGGTCTGATCAGGCCATCCCGACTCTGTGCCGTTGTTTTCCCCCCTCTTTACAGTATGCATATCATTACATACTCCATAGGGGGCCCTCAGTACGGAGGTGCGAATCCTCGTTTATGTGCAAGGGAAACAAACGGCAAAAAACCCAACTCACCCACAGTTGCTTCTGATCACACAATGATGGGCTAAGCCCGCAGCTTCAAAGGGCTGTGTCATCTTGCAACTGTGTGTCAAATTCCTCTGGAGGAAATAGCCTCGCTTCCCCTCTGCCTCAACTGGCGCATGTGACCACAGCCATAGCCTCCCAAACCGTGGTGGCAACGGAGGCAAGGACATCACCACTGGTTTGGCATTCACCAAAGAATGTTTTTGTTGCCTTTAACTTGCTGTTTGAATCATAAACGTACTCTTTGATTTGTCTACCCAAGCCACATACCTCTGATGAACCAAGTTCACAAACACTTCTGTGATGCCAGGATATCTTTCCACTTTCACCTTGTTCAGAAGTTTTCTCAGGCTTCTGAATAATCCACCCCTTATCTTTGCCCAGTCAGGTTGTACACCTGAATCCCCAAACTTGTCTTTCCCTCTGTTAAAGCCTGGGGGAAAAATTAAGTATTCTGTTTTTGAGCTCTGTGACTTTGTGTTCTCTGTCACAATCTGTCCCCAAAGTAAGGGCCAGGAATATCTGTCTTGTGAGCTATGGAGTGTTTTTTGACACAATGGCTGTGGTCACACTGGTGGCTGGTGCAATATGGTGTTGTAGGGCATATCAGCCACACAGCACACCCTGTTGCGGGTTACCCACGGAGACATCCCATGGTAAAGCATCCACATTGTTGCAGCACCTCAGCCACGGAGCGCGCTGCCAAAAATTTAAAAATTCATGTGCGTGCATATGCGCACATTCACACATGCGTACAAAGGCATTTTTTTTTTTAAAAAACCCTCTCTAGCGGCAGAATGGATCTCCAGGTTCAGACTGCCAAATTCATTCTGCGCGCCGTCCCCCGCGTTCAGACATCTGGCCATGTGCAATGACTGTGCAGAGAACTGAAAACACTTGTGATGTGGTGCCTTTTTAACCCGACTCCAAGTCATCCTATGATGGTATATGTATGGCTCGGGAATCCCTGACAGATGTGGCTGTCCGACTGTGCCCATCTGATCTGAAGGGGAGGAGTGGCTGTGTCGGGTCATACTTTGTGACTCCCCTATATTATTTGCCAGCGTTATTTTTTCCATATTAGTTGCTGTAGTATATGGCACATATAAGTGCCTTCTAGATACTCGGGTGGTTACAGGCCTAAGGTCTGCTCAGAATCCTACTTGTGTACTCAGTGGGGCTTACTTCCAGGAAAGTGTTCATAGGATTGCACTGTTAGATCACTTTGGGATTCAGAACTCTACTTGCTTTTGTGCTTTTCTCTCTTTGGCCTCTTACCTCCCGGTGACTGGCTTTTTATGTGAGCTTCTAAAGCTGGGTCTTATTCTTGAAACACTGGCAATCTTTCAAGTTCATGAATTTCCCAGACCAGTTATTTGTACTATTTCTCTTCATAAATTTTATTTCTGATTTTACCCTATCCAGATACTTCGTTTTGTAGCTTGTACAGAGGCATGTTGCCCCTTTATTAAAAGATCCCTTAATACTGTGATGTGTGTGTCTGCTCAGATTGGGGCATTCCATATGTAGGTTAGGCAAGACAGTGGAAAAGATGATTTCTTCCTTACACTCAGCTATCTTAGTATGGATTTAGGATCAAATTGGAAAATGGTCCACATTCACACCAGCACATGTACAGGATACATGTATATATGGTAACAATCTACAGTAGGGAATCTCCAACCTTTTAAAGCCGGTTGGCACATTTGCATTTCTGATACAGGGTGGTAGAGTGGGTGCAAACACAAAATGGCTGCCACAGGAGGTGGAGCCAACCACAAAACCTGAGGTAATGAAGTTATCCTTAACTCTAAATGTAACTCTTCAACATAACAGGCAGGAACTCTGTTTAATGGGATATCTTTTAAATTAACATATTGTTTTAATTACTGTTTAATATTTTCTTGCATATACACAGCTTACTTCAGTCATGCAGTGAAGATCCTTGTGTTATGGTGCCAGCTGCTGCCAAAGCAGCATTTTTAAAAAATCTGCACAAATCTGTGTTTAAAATCTGCACAAATCTGTTTTTAAAAATCTGTTTTAATGCCTCCTTGAAAAAACTTTCCTCCCCCTGTGGTTTACTTTTCAACAGTAAACCATGGGAGAATAGTCACTGGGACGAGAGCCAATTGGACAGGACAGATCTCCTAATAAAGGTATTGTATAGGTATGGACTGAGGGCTGATTCTTCCATACTACAAGCTATTAGTTCTACAACTAGATTACAGTATTTGTGGGGAGCATTAGATGTGCTTCTGAATTGGTTATTTAACTTTCTCACCAAGGTGGTAAGCAAGCTCGTAAGGAACTTTGGTGCTGGCTTGGTGTGCCAATCTTGTCACTGCTGGTAAAGGGGTTGAACTACTTTGTTGTAGTACTGATGTTCAAGACAGCGTACATCAACTTAATTTGGAATTTAGAAGAAGGCTCATGTGAATGAACCCCGAATCATCATAAACATGGAAAGAAGTCATTGAAAGAAGTATAAGGAGAGGCTTATCCACAGAAGACTATTTCCTGGCAACATTAGCTGAAACATTTTCGTCTGTAAAGAAATTGAACACCGGCACAATATACTTTTTGTGATAACAGTGAATAATAATTTCTTTTAAATGCACTTTACTTTGACTTTTCTACAGTCTCGTCTTATATTTAAGAGTGAGCAGGACTAAACAAATCAAAGTATTTCATCTCTTCAGAAGCAAAATAGGCATGTCTGCACAGCGTGCAGCTAACCAATAAAGGCCTGAAAATATGAAAGTATCAGGAAGATTAGAAGGATTCATTCTGTGAAGTAAAAGTTCAGATTTTGGGGGCAGGAGTGAGTGCTGACTATCAAGAATGAGTTCAGACACAGGTGAAATCTGCCTTGGAGAACTTAATATAAAGAGAAGAGTCTGTTGCAAAGACATACAGAGAAAAAAACAGCTGGCCAGACTCAAGAAGGAATTCTTGTATGTGAGTAACTGATAGTTTTGCTGGAGTGCTTTCTGTTATGCACAAAACAATACTCCCATATCCTAAGCAGAATACACCTACCCTCTTAGATGGAGCCCACATTACTGTACATACGTTTGCATCCACTCATGGTTGGATATTGTGCTGTAGTGATGATTCACAACTGGATTGTTCTCCAGGGGGTAAATGACTTCTATAGCATAATAATAGGATGATCTCCACTGATGTATGGTCTCTGAGTGAACGTCTATAACCAAATGTGCTATTATAAAACGATTGAAATTGACCGTTGAAATATGGCAAAACAAGAAGCGGGGACCCACGATACTTGCGTGGGGGCGAGAAGGAGCTCCACATGGAGGAGGAAGCAGCCACAGGCGAGCCTTCTCCCCCACCCACACCACACAGACAGCGAGGTCCGTGCCTGCCAATCCTTCTCCCCCCCCAACCCCCCCGGCACCAATGATGAGGCCCGCATGGCTCCCAGCCACTGGGCCCACCAATCCTTCTCCCCCACCCCCCTGCACCAGCGGTGAACCACACGGGCCAGCGAAGTCTTCTCCCACTCCCCCGAGCAGTGGTGGCGAGGCCTGAGCGGCTCCCAGATGCCGGACCCGCCGAGCCTCCCTCCCCCAATGGCCAGCGCATTCTCTGTGCATGTACAGGGAACGCTTTTACTTTTGGGGGGATTTAAATATCCCCCATATATTTTTTCAACTTTTTATATTTTTCTGCACACCTGGGGACTGCTCCAAGTGTGCAGGAAAATCTCTCTGCCCCTCAAGTGCCCCTGATGTACGGATTTAGATATCTGCACGGAGGGGGCAACTTGGCTATTAGATATATAGATAGCCACATACAAATTTGAGCACAAGACTTCCCTGCCATGGTGTTTTCAGATCAATTCCCAAATGAACAGTGAACAGATTTTGCAAAGTCCTGTGCATACCGTGTTTTCCCAAAAATAAGACACTGTCTTATATTTATTTTTTCTCAAGAAGACACACTAGGGCTTATACCACAAATGCACAGAAATCCTGCTAGGGCTTATTTTTGGGGTAGGTCTTATTTTCGGGAAAACAGGGTACCTCTTGAACGGAAGCACAGGGGTCTTAGCCCTGTTTTAATGGACACCACAATATTATCAGAGCAGTTGCAGAAGTTACTCAAATAATTCCTTGTGAACTCAGGGGAGCAGTGTAATGTCCAAACAGATGCAACACTCCCTCTTTCCTTCCATGAACAGGAAAACTGCAATTTTTCCCTACTTATGGAAGTAAAATGGAGGTCACTGAAATGTGCTTGTCCACTGTTTAGTTGCATGTGAGTAGGCTATGTCCATGGTCAGTTATTTTTGGGTGTCTGCTGGCTGCAGAAATGTCTATATGAGCCCTGAAATTCTCTGTGTTCACTAAAACCACTATGAGACTATTGAACTCCCATCCAAGAGAAATGGTGATTTTGCAGATCTATTCACAGTTCATTTAGGAGATGACTTAGATCTGCAGGACAAGAAATATGTGGGGTATGCCTTTATTGTCTTAATAGTAAAGGATCTTTAAGGATCTGGAAGTCCATTGTCTAAGAAAAAGTTTGCTGTTTTCTTTTGAAGTCATAAAAAAAGAATTATCTGTGCAGTCCAGTGTTTATGATAATGGACTGTGAAAAAATCATGCCAGAGTATTTTTCAAAAATAAGCATTTTAGTACAAAAAATACATGTAGCTAATTTGTACATGCAATTCAGTTGCAGAAAACGGTATCTGTTATCACATTGTATTAAAACTAGCCTATCTTGCCATCTGAGTCATCTTTAGAGGGAACTCATTATGATGCCAGCATCCTTTTTATTTAAGATTTGTTTTGTAAGAGGTAGTCTGTTTTCAAGGCAGAAAATATGTTTACCTGTTTAACAAGAATAATGACAAAAATGGATTCTCCATGACACATAATCCACCTCTAAAAGTATTTATCACACAGTGGTCCGTTTCCACACCAGTGCTTGCAATACTATACACACTACCTTGGAAGTAAATTCTACTGAAATTAGTGGAGTTTACTTCCAAGAAAATATGTATAGATGTTTTCTGTGAGCCACAATTGAATATGCTAGGTGTTTATCATTTGCCTCTTAGTATTCATTGTTCCCGAGCTCTCTCAATAGGAAGCAACACGGGGTAATGGATAGTTTCATCTATATATCTAATAGTGAAGGTGCCCCCTGCATGTGGATATCTAAATCCGCACATTTGGGGCACCTGGGGGGCAGGGAGATTTTCCTGCACACTTGGGGGCAGTCCCCAGGTGTGCACAAAAATCTAAAAAGCTGAAAAAAATATAGGGGGGATATTTAAATCCCCCCCCAAAGACCCTTCCCTGCACGTGCATAGGGGATGCTCTGGGAACTCTGCGGTGGGCTGGTGGTTGGAAGCCGCTCAGGCCTCACTGCAGGAGTGGGGGGAGGGACGAGGAGATCGGCAGTGGTGACCGCAGGAGCCGAGGGGCAGGAGGAGATCAGCAGCGGTGGTGGCGGAGGAGACCGCCGGAGCCAGGGGGGAAGGGGAAGAAGGAGATCGGTGAGGCCCGGTGGCTGGAAGCCACTAGGGCCTTGCCGCTGGAGCCAGGGGTGAGGGAGGAGACCGGGGGAGGGGGTGGAAGAGATCGGCGAGGCCCGGAGGCTGGAAGCCGCTCGGGCCTTGCCGCTGGATCTGGGGGGGGGGGAGGGGACCGAGGGGGGGGGGGGAATTGGCAGGTTTAGTGGCTGGCAGTCACTCAGGCTGCGTCGCTGGTGTCCGGGGATGGGGGGGGAAAGCTTACCTGCTGCTGCTTTTTCCTCCTCCTGCTCTGCGTGGAGCTCTTCCCCCCCCTGCAAGTATCACGGGTCCCCTTTCTTGTATTTGTCTAAATACCCATATCAGTTATCCCTCCTTACACCTAAATTGAGCAACTCCTAAAATTGCTATTCCAGTGTATTAAATATACTAGGTCCAACTCAAGAATGCCTTATAAAATTCAGAAATCCTGCATGTGAAAGGTTAAAAGGATTTTATATTTTCCCACTGAATTCAGGCTGCTGCATGTTTAATGTCTTGTAAGCATTAAAATGATATCCCAAGTCACTTACTCAGGTGGGGAAGTTAACATTAGCGGCAGTTCTGTGATCTGTGAGAGCTAGGATAATCTGAGATTGACACCAAATGGCAAATAAATTGCCACATAAAAGGTCATTTTGAAAATATCTGACAGTTTCGAATGCTAGAAGGTCAGAAATAATCAGCATCATGCCCTGTAATGGTACAGTGTGCCACTACCCTTTGTGCAGACTTGTATAATCTGAAATAATTGCTCTTTTTTTGAAATATGACTAGGAAATGCTGGTGATACTATGAAAGGATTCTTTTGATCAGTCAGGAAACCAATTAAAGATTAGTTGGGAAAAAGAAATGGCCATAATCCAGATACCTCCGTGTACATGTGGAAGAGAGTGATTTCCAAGTCATTCCTTTTTAATCAATTTGTTTGTACTAATTTTAAATGTGATTTTGTAGTGCTATGTTCATAGCCAAAAGAGAAAATTAAAACAGAACATTTATGTGCCTGTACCTGCTGAAACACGACAGATTTATTTTAATGGGTTTGGTTTAACCATGCTAATGTAACTCGTGCCAAACAGGGGGCTGGATTATCTTTAAATGTCTGATGGACAGGGCTCTAGTCGGGGGGGAGCTCTCAGGTACGGAGCTCCGGAAGAGAACCTCTAGGGGGCGGGGCGGTCACGTTGTGAAGCCCCGCCCCCTTCTTTACCCCGCCCTCTGCTTCGATCCTCATTCCGTTTGGGAATGAGGATGAAGCAGGAGGGTAAGTAGCCGGGCCTTCTGACACACTTCCGGTGATGTCAGGGGGTGTGGCCTTCTGTCACTTCCGGTGATGTCAGGGGGCGTGGCATATGCAAATAAGTTATGCTAATGAGTTATGCTAATGAGCTCCGGCAGCTCTTTTTCTACAACAAGACCCCTGCTGATGGATACTAACCTTCCAAACCAATTTTGATTGTAATCATTATAGTTCAGTGTATCACAAATGAGTGAAGTTCAGCATGAAGATAAAACACACCAGCAACAATCCAACTATCAGCTATTGCAATAAGCCTAGAAAGTCCTTCCCATGTTTTCCTGTTGATCTGTACACTGCATGTCCTCCCCCCACCAGTTCCTCCACCTTCCACATCTGCTTCAATTACTTTGTCAAAAAAAAGAGATATTTATTATTGTGCAAAGAACATGTCAAAATAGCCAATGCTCTTTTATTTTTCCATTCAGGGAGCTGAAGATGCTCTAAGTAGCTCTCTCCTTCCCCATTTGTTCTCACAACAGACCTGTGAGCTAGTGTGACTGGCCAAAGTCACTCAGCAAGCTTCTTGTCTCTGTGGTCTCAGGGTCTAGTCTGAAACTCTATTCATTGTACTACACTAGCTCCTTCAAACATGCTGCACTTGGTACAAAGCAGTTGCTGCTGCTAACAAGAAGAAATACCCCTAGGTTTTTGTCTTTTCTACAGATCAGGTAATGTTAATTTCCTTTAGGAGACTGACGAGGCTTCAACCTTGCTTGTAGTTGACAGCAAGAGTTCAGATTCCATGGATCATTTATGTTGAACATACAGTTGATGAAGCCTTGGGATTACCTACTGGGAAAATGAGGGCAGCATTGTTCATCCAACTTTGAGTAGATGGATATTAACCTTGCCTGAAGGAATTAGTTGCTGAAAATTATGTCATATTATTTAATGTCATTAATGATGGCCTGCCAAATTTCATCCACTTCAACATCTTCTGTGCTTTATTTTTAAATTGAGGTTGGTGTTTGAAGTGAAAACTAAAAGTTGCCTTCTGTTTTACAGTGCCCCTTCCTATATCACATTGCTGGTGGAAAGGGCCATCAAGTCACAGCCAACTAATGGTGACCCTTTGCCATTGCCTGCCTCTGCATAGTGGACTTCCTTGGAGATCTCTCATCCAGGTATTAACCGGGGCCAACCCTGCTTAGCTTCTGAGATTTCATGAGATCAGGCTAGCTTGGGCCATCCAGGTCAGGACTATATCACCTTACTCCTTCCCCATTATGAGTGTAGTGCCATGTTCTAGAACTTTGGTCCAAGAGTTAATTGCATTTTTTGGCAAAAGGGTTTGAGTCTCTGAATGCCAGTGCTGACTGGAGCACCTTTTCGGTTTGTATTAGGAAACTTCACAGGGTAACAGTGAAAAGATCTGGATATGAGAATATAATCAAACTCCTTAACAAATGGAAAGCATGGAATGGATTGAAACGTTCCTTCTACAGTTAGAAAGTGAACTAATTACTTGATTGAATTATAATTTGATTTACCCTTCCATTCCTCTGAAGCTGAATGCTCTGTCTGTCTACCTGTTTGTGTGGTTTGCCATTGCCTGCCTCTGCATAGTGACCCTGGTATTCTTTGGTAGCTTCCTATCCAAATACAGACCCTGCTTAGCTTCTCAGATCTGACAATATCAAGCTAGCCTGGGCTATCCAGGTCAGGGCTGTTGCTATATAGATAGATAGATATACATATATCTACATATATCTCCCCTTATACATAATTGTGAAGTGGGGTGGCACTTTCTGAACATTCCACATGCTCCTAAATCAGTTGGCTCCATGATGTGTCACTCAGAGGCTGTCCCTATCTACTGGCTGCATTGCCTGAGTCCCGCCTCCAACATTCTAAACAGTTTGCTGTTCCTCTCCCCCCCCCATAGCCAGTCGGAACACAGAGGTCATTTGCATATGCGGCCTGATTGGTCTTTGCCTCTAACATTCTAAGCAGTTTGGTGTTGCTGTTGGGAGTCATTGAATGTATCCTGAGGTAAAATACATATCCCAATCGTCCCTTAAACGGTCACTGGGGTTGCCAATCTCCCTGTGGGGCCTGGAGATTTCTCAGAAATCACCGTGTTCCCCAGCCACAGCACATCATTTCCCCTACAGAAAATTTCCCAGCTATTACAACTGATCTCCAGATGACCAAGATCAGTTGTCCTGGAGACAATGGTTGCTTTGGCAAACAGACTGTATGGCATTATACCCTGCTGAAGTCCCTCCCCATCCCAAACCCTGCCCTCCCCGGGCTCTACCCCTCAAATCTACAGGTATTTCCCAACCCAGAGTTGGCAGCCGTGTAATGGGCTATGGAACCACTTTCCAGACCCTTGGAACCTAGAAAACATGGCATAGGAGGAGGTGCTTTTCTACCTTAGCTGCCACTGCATA
>NW_015168663.1:22382-61125 GCF_001447785.1 Gekko japonicus | reverse complement strand
GAGTGGCTTCCAGCCACCGGGCCTGCCAATCTTCCCACGCCAATCTCCCCCCGGGCACCAGCAGCGAGACCTGAGCGCCTCCCAGCTGCCGGGCCCACCCATCTCCCGCCAACCCCGGCGGTGGTTCTGGGAATCACAACGGATCTCCCAGCTACAGAGATCAATTCACCTTATGGCTGCCAGCTTCAAGTTGGAAATTCCCTGGAGATTTGGGGGTGGAGCCTTGGGACAGTGAGGACTGGGGAGGCAAGCAGCCTCAGCAGGGTATAATGCCATAGACTCCACCCTCCAAAGCAGCCATTTTATCCAGGGGAACTGATCTCTGTCACCTGGAAAATAGTTGGAATTCTGGGTGATCTCCAGCCCTCCCCTGGAGGCTGGCAATGGTAGTTCTTGTGGAGGAAATGGCTGGTTTGGAGGGTGGAGTCTATGGCATTATACTGGTCTGTAGTTCCTCCCCTCCTCAAATCCCACCCTTCCCAGGCTCCACCCCTCAAATGTCCAGGAATTTCCCAACCTGGAGTTGGCAACACAATTTCCTTCCCACCCAACAGCCAACCTACCTTTATCTGCCTCTCAATCTCCACACCCCTCCCCCACAGCCTCTACCTAGGAAAATTACAGTCTTTCTCCACAGTGGGGACCAAAGCAGCTTACATTATTCTCTCCTCCTTTTTATCTGCACAACAACCCTGTGAGGTTGGTTAGGCTGAAATATGTGACTGGTCCAAAATCATGCAGCCAGCTTCCACTGCAAGATGGGGATCTGAACCTGGGTTTTGCAGACCCTACTTTGAAGCTATAATTGTTGAACCTCACTGGCTTTCATAGGGTGGCTGCTGATGAACAGTAGCAAGCAGCTGGGCCCACTTGAGTCATGCAAATCATGTGGTATCAAGTCACCCAGAGGGTGCTGCCTAGGGATGCCAGTCTCCAGGTGGGACCTGGGGTTCCCCTGGAATTACTGCTCATCTGCAGACTACAGAGATAACTTCCCATGGAGAAAATGGATGCTTTGGAGGGTGGACTCTGTGGCATTGTACCTCACTGAGGTCCCTGTCCTCCCCAGGCTCCACCTGCAAATCTCCAGGAGTTTCCCAGTCTGGATCTGGCAACCTTACACCCCATCCCCTGCCAGTGGCTGGAGGGGGGGGGGAACCTGACAACCTTAGACTGTTGCTAGGCCTAGGGTTGCCAGCCTCTAAGTGGGGCCTGGAGCCCCCCCCCAAATTATAACTGAACTCAAGACAGCAGAGATCTGTCTCCCTGGAGAAAATGGCTGCTTTGGAGGGTGGCATTATACCCAGCTGAGGCTTCTCCCTTCCCCAAACCCAGCCCTCCTTACAGTCCATCTCAAAACCTGTAGGAATTCCCCAGCCTGGCACTGGCCCCAAGCCTCCCTCCCTCCCTCAAAGGCCAAAATAGGCCAGGAAGGGGCCCTTCCCCCACCCTTTTACTGACAGTTAGAAGCCTCGCCCCGCTTCCCAATGTTCTAATCTCTCACCTTTGATGCCTGGAGTTAGATCCTTGCAGAGGCCATTTCAAAAGGTATTGGGGAGAATTCAACCTTCCCTGAAGGGATTTTTTTTACTTTTTGGATTTTTCTGCAGACCCAGGAGGTTTCCTGACTATGTTGGAAAAGCTGTTGGGGGAGAGTGAGCCCTCTGTTGGCAGAAAGAAGTATCCCCACGAAAAGCTCCTCTGGGAATTAGAATATAGATAGACATATACATATAGGGAAGGGGAAGCTGCATTCCTGGAGAATGACGAGCACAGCTTTTTACAGATGACTGAAGCAGCGCAGCCAACCTGCTTATCATCATCAGTATTGCAGTTACTGGCCAAAAGAGAACTCTGAAATTATTTTAAGTATTCAAAACTTTGGATTTTGCCCTTTAAAAAAAACTATTAACATCATAACTGAGTTTAGCATGCATTGTATCTGCAGGTCACAACATGCTTATTCCAAAAGGCTTCTAGTGAACTCAGCAGTGCACTAGGGACTGCAGCAGTGTTTCATTTCACTTTGAAATAATTTTTCAGTGTACCTATGGATTTATCTCTTTGGGGCTGCTTGGAAGAAGAGAGAACTGTTTTCCAAATGACTTCTTTCTGGGTGTTTTGTGACTGATCAAATAACTTTGTTTTTGACACTGAAAAATGTACACAGGAAAAATAATCCTTACCTTCTGTTCAGATTCCTCTGACAATAGTAAGTTAGTGAGCTAGTAGATTGCTCAGTTGCCATGAGTCAGAAAATAAATATTGGTATCAGTTTAGAGGGATTTATGGATTCTATTCAGGATTTTTTTAAAAAATGATCTAATTAAACTATGAATAACATGCAGATGTTCTGGAATGCAGTCTGTATGGAAGTTCTGTAGTCTTGCAAAGCTCTTATTGATGTTGATTTTCTTCCTCACAGGAGAACTTCCAAAGAAATATGTCCCTGGCCATCCGTTCCAGTTATTATCATACTGGCATTATGCCAGTATCACAGATTATCTAACATCATGCATAATTTTTCTCCCTATTTACTGTTTAATATCTAAAACTTGTACAGGCATGGAATTCTTGGCTTTGCTTATGTGGAAAAATACTAGTCTCCCCAGAATACATTCATTTATGTGTGCACCTGCCTAAACTGAGTCTACTTTATGTTCCTGTCTGCTGTAAACCCAGATGCTCTCTGTCCTAGGAGTTGGTCACTTCTTTATTGCACTCAGATAAATTTCCTGCCCCCAGATGTCCATATTTAGAGGAATGCTACTGAGCACATATTAAAGAGATTTGTTTACTGCTTATGAACTAGATTTTGCACCAGAGACAAAATGGCATTTTAAACTGAGTGCAATTTTTGTACAAATGTATTCATGTGTTAGATCATCAATTGGTATCAGTGCTGAGAACAATGCTATCTGTGGTTTAGTTGCAGAACATGAGCATACTTTGTCTATACTTGTCTATAGCCATCTTTTTTGTTTCATTTTCTTTGTTTGTTTTGTGCTGAAGGCTCAAATACACCTTCTTATAACAATTATCTTATTTGAGTTTTTAGTCTGGCAGGTTTAAAGCTTATTAAAACTTTAAAAACCTCCTGTTTTGGGGCCCTGACCTGGATAGCCCAGGAAAGCCTGATCTCATCAGATCTTAGAAGCTGAGCAGGGGTGACCCTGGCAAGTATGTGGATGGGAGACCTCCAAAGAATACCAGGGTTGGATGTCCTCCATGCCCCAGTAGAAATTGCCAGAGGTTGCCATGACTTCCAGGAATGGGCACACACACACACACACACAAACATACACCAATTACAAAAATACCCCCCAAACCTCCTGTTTGTGTAATACTTTTAGTAACAACAGAGGAATACTATGGTCTTAGAAGAAAACCCCAGTTTGAAGTAACTGTAGAAAATAGCGAGAGAAGAGGGTGAAGACATCAGTCTTCAATCTCCGTGAGACTGTGAGTACTTCAGGAATTTTGAGAATGGAAAGTAAGCACAATGACAAAATGGCTGCTATAGAACTAGGACCAATCACAAAATAGTTACCATGGGATATGGGGGCTAATCAGAAAACCCTGGGAAGTTTCAAGCCAAGCATCCTAATACAATGGAGGCAGCCATTCATGAACAGGTTGCTCCCTGGAAACACAAAGGTGATGTCCTGGGTTCTTCTGAAGTTCCTCCTGCCCCAATGAGTTGGAGGAAAGCAAGGACTGGCTACTTGTTTTAGGGAAGAGCTGTTTTGTGGAAGAAGCAAATGGGTACAAGGAAGCCCATCATTAGGCTCCATGGTACCCATTAGGGTTGTGCATTTGGATCTACCTGAACTGAAAGTATACCCAAAAAATACCGAATTTATATTTTTCAGGTAGATTTCAGCTTCCCAAATGTACTCAAGTTTTCTCAGGAAAACCAGGAAAAAATCCCAATAAAATCCTGGATATATTTGGGGATTTCCAGAATCACAGAGTTGGAAGGGGTCATACAGGCCATCTTGTCCAACCCCCTGCTCAGTGCAGGATTAACCTAGAGAATCCCTGGCAAGTGTTTGTCCAGCTCCTGCTTAAAGATTACCAATGAGGGGGAGGTCACCACCTCCCTAGGTAGCTGATTCCACTGCTGAACAACTCTTACTGTAAAAAAGTTTTACCTAATATCTAGCCAGTACCTTCCACCCTTAATTTAAACCCATTATTGTGAGTCTTATCCTCTGCTGCCAACAGGAACAACTCCCTGCCCTCCTCTGGCAACCCTTCAAATACTTGAAGAGAGCAATCACGTCCCCCTCAACCTCCTCTTCTCTAGATTGAACATTCCCGTCCCTCAGCCTTTCCTTATAGGGCTTGGTCACCAGGCTCCCGATCATCCTCATCACTCTCCTATGCACCCGTTCCATTCTGTCCACATCTGTTTTGAAGTGAGGCCTCCAGAACTGCACACAATACTCCAGGTGTGGCCTGACCAATGCAGTATACAGAGGGACTATCACATCTTGCGATTTGGATGTTATGCCTCTGTTGATATATTCCAAGATCGCATTAGCCTTTTTTTAAATCACTGCATCACTGGCTGCTCATATTTAATTTGCGGACAACCCATACCCCAAGATTTTGTTCACACACATTGCTGCACAGAAGTGTATCCCCCATCCAGTATGTGTGCCCCTCATTTTTGTTACCTGGATGTAAAACCTTGTTAAATTGCATCTTGTTCACATCCCCCCACTTTTCCACTGGGTTCAGATCTCATTGAATTCTATCTCTATCTTCTGGTGTGTTCACTGCTCCTCCAATTTGGTGTCATCTGGAAATTTAATGAGTAGTCCCTCCACACCCTCATCCAGATCATTTATAAAAATATTGACAAGTACCAGGCCCAGAACCCAGCCCCGTGGCACCCCATTGGACACCTCCCTCCATTCAGATGAAATGCTATTGACAATTACTCTCTGAGTGCAGTTCTCCAACCAGTTCCCTATCCACCTACCTATCCTAGAGTCCAGTTCACAGTCCTTTAGTTTGCCCATTAGAACATCATGGGGAACCCTGTCAAAAGCTTTACTGAAATCCAGGTAAACAACATCAACAGCATTCCCTCAATCCAGTAAGCTTGTCACTAAATCAAAAAAGGAAATGAGGTTGGTCTGGCAGGACCTTTTGGGGACAAATCCATGCTGACTCCCCTTGATCACCAAGTTGTCCTTTAGATGCTTGTAGATTGATCCCTTTACAATCTGCTTTCCTGCGACAGAGGTCAGACTGACTATCCTGTAGTTTTCTGGGTCATCCCTCCTCCCTTTTTTGAATACTGGGATAACATCTGCCCTCCTCCTGTCTTGTGGCTCATCTCCTGTCCTCCAAGAGGTCTGGAAGATGATGAACAAAGGCTCTGAAAGCTCTCTAGAAAGTTATTTGAGCTAGGGTTGCCAAGTGTAAATTCCTCCGGAGCGGGGGGCTCCTGTCCGGCGTCTGGAGTGCGCGCGCCGCACGCACATCACCCAGAAGTGACGTGATGATGCCGGGCATGCTTGGGGCAGGGGAAGTGACGTGATGATGCCGGGCATGCTGGGGGCAGGGTCACGACCATACGAGGGAAAACCATAGAGTTTTCCCTGGGATGACCGTGGCCCTGCCCCCAGCGTGCCCGGCATCGTCACATCACTTCCGGGTGACGTGCACGTCGGGGTGGGGTTCCCCCCAGGGCCCAATCCGCCAACGGCGGGGAATGGGCCTCTGGGGCAGGGGTTTCCCCACCCCCCGGGGGGACTTGGAAAGCCTAATTTGAGCACAGGTATATCCAAAAACAGATGAGAGGCGGGAACAGATTGCTCCCATCTCTCAGCTGTTTGTCAGGGATTTTTGGAAATACCATTTTTTTCAGGTTCAATAGACTCAAACCAAAAATACCAATTAAAACATGCACACCCCTAGTACCCATATGTACCATGTTGGAGATCACTGATAATGTTGTATAAAGACATGAACCAACAGATCCCAAAAGAAAAATTGAAACAAATTTGGAATAGTGTTCCTTTTCAGATTAATCTCTACTGTTATAAAATAAAATTTCACCGAATCTCTGTATCAGTATTATTTTACATCTTATAGGCTATGTCCAATACATAAATGCTAGTGGATCTGCCAAGGCAGATTACATGCACATATCTTGGACATATTCTTATATTTAAGTGCTCTGCTCAGAGTTAGTAGGGAAATGATATGATTTGACAGGTTGTAAGGTGCAAAATTAAATCAAAAGTAATTTGAGGTTTGGTTCAAGAAATAGATCTAGAAATTATTATTAATTTACTTATAGCTGCTGGGCTGTGCATCATGGCTGATGGGGGAGGGAGGAGAAACTCCAGTAATTTCAGATCTGGAAATTTAAGAATATCTGGAAGTTAGCTTTAATGACAAAGTTAACTTAGTTTGTATGATATTGGAACAGAACACACAGTACTACAGATAAATGAGTTAACCACCAGCTGAGCACTCAAAGATAGGAGACTAAAGTGCGAAGAGGTTAGGACTTTCCTTCATATCTAGAGTTTTACTCTTTCACTTTTCTTTCACTCTTCAGTCCCACAGCTGACTTATCACAAATAGTTAAGGAGTGTAGCTGTGCAAGTAATGTGGTAGGAGTCAGGAATCCTGGAGTTCAAAGCAATTATAAACAGCAGAGACAATAATTCACTCCAAACACTCTGAAGCACTTCTTGTAGCCAAAGATGCAGTCTGTAAGCTGGACTCGATCTGTTATTCACCACCATAGGAAAAAAGAAAACGTATCGAAAGCAAAACAAGAAGAGCTTAACATCGAGCGCCTGCTCAGGTCGCCATCTTTGTCCTTTATAATGTCCTTTTTGTATTATTACTGGAATTCTAAATTTCTTGATGAGAACATTGGTATGTATTTGAATATGCTATAATATGGTTGTGTGTGTGTGTGTATGCATATGTGTGTAAAGTCTCAGCCTACTTACAGCAGCCCTGTAAGATTTTCAAGGCAAGAGACTAACAGAGGTAGTTTGCCATTTCCTTCCTCTGCATAGCGACCCTGGAATTACTTCATCGTTTCCTATTAAAAAACTAACCAGGGCCGACTTTGCTTAGCTTCCAAGATCTGGTGAGATCAGATTAGCCTGGACCATCCAGGTCAGTGCAATAGGGTTATATACTATTTAATCTGAATGTCTTGATTCTTCTTGGTAAGGATCAATAATGAAAAACTTTTTAAAATTCTGATGTGAAATCTTCAGCAGTCCTAGACCCGAGTGCTGCATGATGGAGTGAGCGCCTGTCTCTGGCCCCAGCTCCTGCCAACCTAGCAGTTCAAAAGCAAGAAATCGCAAGTAGATAAGTAGGCAGCACTTCGGTGGGAAGGTAACAGCGTTCCATGCACCTCGGCATCTAGTCATGCTGGCCATATGACCACGGAAACGTCTTTGGACAGCACTGGCTCTTCGGCTTGGAAACAGAGATGGGCACCACATCCCTAGAGTCAGATTCAATTGGCTTTTGAGCAAGGGAAACCTTTACCTTTACCTTACTCTAGATATCACTCTAGGAAGTATTAGGATCTAGGTTAACTGCATGCATGTCTGGTTCTGTGGACATTAACTCTCCAATCTAGTCCTGTACACATGACATATGCAAAATAAACAGCACAGTTAAAATAGTTATATAAATCTGATATTTGAAAAAAAATCCACTTGTAGACGGACAAAGTAGAGTTTATTGGACATTAAAAAACCACATAAGGACAGGACATTTACAGGTTTGTGTATCCTTAATTGCATGTAAGTAGATACAAGGTCAGAACTCAGAATACAGGGCCAGCATGTTCAGTCTTGCTCCCACTCTTTGTGTGTTGACCTGTACGCATGCTGTATATACCTTGACTGCTGTTAGTATTAAATGTCGACACATGTTGTTTTCTAAGTGCTTGATGAGAAATGCCTCCCCACTAGTTTTAAGAAGTGTAATGTATTGTGGCACAAATGGAAAGCCTGTTCCTACCCAAATTGTAATACATGGAAATTTTTCCAAAAAGTGAAATGTATTTCATCTACAGTAGGAATCCCAGAAGTCCCCCAGTTGTAACCAAAGTGTGTGACAAATCAGAGTAATGTTCACCTCTGCCTTGAGTTGTTCAACATCTAGTCCTTCAGCATTTTGCCTTCTTACAAATGCATCCTCAGTGACAAGAATTCAACATGAAGCGTCAGTCTAGTGTTGAAGAGAGGAAGTGAAATTCTTCAGGGAATCTGCTACATGAGCACTCGGTTCTTTAAAAGCCAGCGTAAACAGCCAAGTGTGATTGCATAAGCAAAATAAGAAAGACAGAGAGCAGAAATGGCAAAAAGAGAGGGAAAAATATCCCAAAGAAGCAACAAGGATAAGAGTCAAATCTTGCCAACTACAAGGAAGAAATGAAATGTTATGGATCTTGGAAACAGGAAACAGAATAAGTGAAGGAGAATAATGTCAGATAGTTAAGTAGATGACTGGATAATGGCACAGAGAAATTTCATAGCAGGTTAAATATAATTCTTGAAAACATACAAATGAAGGTTATTTTCTATTTATTTGTTAAATATTTGTACCATGGTTTTCTCCACAATGGGAATGCCAAATAGCTTATAACATTGTTTCCCCCCTTGTCCATTTTATCCTCACAACAACCCTGTGAGGTGTGTTAGGATGAGAGAGTGACTGACCCAAGTTCATCCAACAAGCTTCTGTGCCAGAATGGAAATTTGAATCTCAGATTCCAGTTTAACTATGTAAGTAATACACCACAATAGTTTTACCTGTAAGTAATACACCACCATGGTTTTACCATTGGAAAATATTTCGGGAGTATTAATTTGTGGTAGGTTGCATGCCTAATCTGGAAAGGGGCAGCAAAAAACCCTCCCAGGTATTCTAAAATGTGTGAACTTCCCTTGGATGGAATCTCTTACTTTAAAAGGCCTCTAACTGATTTCGGCCAGCTCCTTTCGAAACAGAGACTGCTGAAAGGATACATTGCCCGCATGTATTCCATTTTAGTTACCTTGAACTCAGACACACTTCATACTTACCAAATAGCATGGCACAAGGACTTGAATCGATCTTTTACTGAGGATCAGTGGGACCACATCTGGAAAATGCATGCCAAAGTTTCCAGATCAATGACGGTTTGTGCAGCGGCTCAGAAGGTTCTGTTCAGATGGTACATGACGACTCCGGTTGAACTCTTTTATATTTCAGCCCGTGCCTCACCTTTTTGTTGGAAAAACTGTGGCAATAAAGCCACTTTCTTCCATAATTGGTGGGAATGCCATCATGTACAGCAATTCTGGTCATCAATTATACACCTCATTTATACGATAACAGGAGTGGACTTACCTTTAGACCCGCCGTTGCTCCTTCTTGGCCACTGGTTGTCAGATTAACCTCCTGTAATGAAAAGAGAGTTAATTAACGTTCTGCTCATAGCTGCCAAATCATCTATAGCCCAATTTTGGAAGAGCACTAATCCACCCACGGTTGCCTCCTGGCTCTCTGTTGTCTGGGACTATTTTATGTTGGAAAAATGTACTATTTATTTCAACGCTTCTCAGAGTGAGAGAGAATTGTATAGTTCCTTAGATAAATGGTCCTTATTTTTGGAAAAGGTAGAACAAGGGGAGTTGATTGTTTAAGTGGGTCATGGGAGGGTGTCATTCAATGTACCCATGTTATACTGCTTTCATTCATTACTTGACCGTAGTGATTTGTACGACTGTCTCAAGCTTTATTGTTCATGTCTTTTGAAATACTAAAAATTTATAAAAATAAAAAATAAAATAAAATAAAATGTGTGAACTTGGCATTTGTGAATTAGTCAGCCTATGGGCTCAGCCTGAACTGTCATGCCTTGGAAAGAGCCAGAACCCTACACAATAGTATTTTTTTTAAGTGTATGCATATCTCTCCAATGAGCTTTTATTGTTACAAAATAGCACTGGTCAAGATTCCATCTTGGCTTGTAGGTGGTAGAATCCTCCCCCAGCTGAAGACCGGTGTGTGAGGCACAGGGGGGGGGGGATGTGTGTTTCAGTGTGAAGAAAAAGCAGTTTAGATTCTGAAAGAGACAGAGAAAAACAGATAGAGACCGTTGAGAGATGGTTGAAGCTACTTGAGGAGCAAGATCTCTTTATTTAGAGATCTGATATAGGGTAGCCAGAACTGGTACCCTGCAGGAGTGCCTGTTTCCACCACTGCTCTATTTGGGCATTAAATAAAGAAAATATTGCAAAACACCATACATCTTCAGTGGACCGTCCCCCAAAAGGAGCCAGCCCAAATAAGCGCTTTCCCTAGAACTTCTCAGTGCTTGGAAAAGTAGTAGAATCACATAATCATGTATGTTAAATTGACGGTGGTGAAACTATTTTGTCCATATTTTGATGTGAAAAAAAGTCTAACGGAAATGATTCATAATATGTTTGGGATGTCTGGACAGAGCTGTGTGCTTGTGTGGTGGATTTTGCTTTCTTGTCACAGTGCTGTGTGCTGCTTCAGGCTGCTGCTTCAAAGGGTCCATGGAGATTAGGGGTGTATTGGAGGAGGAGGAAAAAGAGGAGGAGGAGGAGAGTTGGATTTATACCCTGCCCTTCACTCAGAGTCTCAGAGCAGCTCGCAGTCCCCTTCCCTTCCTCTCCCTGCAGCAGACACTCTGTGAGATAGGTAGGGCTGAGAGAGCTCTGAGAGAACTGCTCTAGAAAGAACAGCTCTGAGAGAATTGTGTCTGACCCAAGGTCACCCAGCTGGCTTCATGTGGAGGACTGGGGAAAAACCCGGTTCTCCAAATCAGAGTCTGCTGCTTTTAACCACTATACCAAACTGGCTCTCAGGAAGTTGATTTTAGAGGGGAGAGTTTAAGAATCCCTTAACACATCCAGAATGATACATATATGAATGTTGATCCTGGATTATTTTTTAAATTGAGATTTCACCTGCTATTTCATGATACATTAGTAAGAGAAACTTATTACTGAAGTTCGATAGGAGAAAGTAAGCATCTGAGTTGAACAATTTATCCTGTTGTTCAGGAAGTACATCCTGAATGAGGCTGAAACTGGATGCTTACCTGACAAGAGCAGTAAAAGCCATTAGTCAGTTTGAATCTCTGATTTTCTTGCAAAGTATCAGTCTTTTCACGTGGCTATTCATTTTACCTATAGGTAAAACATTAAAAAAATCAGAACAAATACACCCCTAATCTCCATAGCCTGCTATGGCAGTGCAATCCTAAACAGAGGTACACTTTTGCCTTGAATGGACCTAGGAAGGGCGTAACACTGTTTAGTTGATTTCAGGTGGGTGGCTAAGAGGCAAAGCGCCCTAATTTCACCCATGGGTTAATGTGAAATTAATTGGGTTGAAGGGTTGGAGGCCATGGCTGGTTAGTGAAGTAGAACCATCTGAGACTGAATCCATTTAAGACAGAGGCGCTGTGGCTGAGGGGGGGGATTCAGGATTAGGTTGCCAACCACAGTTCCCTGTATGGTGTGCTGGGGTGCACTAGTGCACAGATTCCTGCATGCCAGTGCAGGGATTCTCATCCCAGCGCAGCAGGTCCAAAGAGTCGGTGCCTTGCCCACCTGGCCTCCTCCCTCCCTCCCTCCCTCCTGCTCCTCAACTGGCCTGCCTGGTCACTGATCAACTTCACTGGAGGGAAGTCTAGGTAGGGCCTGGCTATGGGCCCTATAAAGGGAGGCGCTTGCGCCAGCCCATCCCTAATATCTGTCCCTAGTGGATTTTAAAGAGCCCTCCTTGTGCCGGCTGGTAGAGCAAAATAAGAGTGGAGGCCTGGCTGCTGCCCAAGAAGAACTGCTGTCCTGCCCCGCCACATCAGGTGAGTCAGGCTGCATGGTTCCATTCCCCCCCCCCATGAGCTTTAAATGGGAACATGGCGGTGAGGCTCTTCATGGGCCTTGCTGCCAGCACCATGGGGAGGGGACTGTGGGAATCCATTCTGCCAGGGAGGCAGATTGTGAGGCCCCCAGCCAGGCCATGCAGTTCTATTCCCCCTCCCCCCATGGGCCTTTAAACAGTGTGCATCAGTGAGGCTTTTCATAGTGGGAGTGTGTATGGGATCACCCCTGCCAGGGAGGTTGCCTTCCCCCCATGGGCCTTTAAACAGAGTGCAGTGGTGAGGATCCTCATGGGCCTCTCACCACTAGCACCATGGGGAGGGGGCTGCGGGGATCTAATAATCTAATTAAGCACCACTAGAGCTGGCAGGAAGGCAAAGGAGGCCAAGCCAGCAGACATGCTTGCAGATGCTTCAAGCTTAAGAACATATTCTAGAAAATTATTATTATTCAGTTTGGACTTAATTTTGAGCAAATATGTTTAGAACTGTGATAGACTGTTCGTCCAGCAGAACTGCTATGTTCTGAACATGGGAAAGCCTCGGTGTCATTCTCTAGAACTGTGATATTTTGAAGACATGGTAAATGTTTGCAGCCTTTCATTGCCCCCTCCTCACCTTCTGGGAGCCCAATTTGGAGCCACTGGCCATGCACAACCCCCCCCCCCGAGATGTACCAATGTCACCTTGTCCTGTACCTGATCTTTCTGGCCATGCCATGCCTCAGCTCTTCGGGCAGTTCTCCTACACGTGATCCAACTGCAAGCCCATCCCCACCTCCTTGGTCTTGTGCCAGGGGAATGGGTATCCCAACATGCTGCCCAACCTGCTGGGCCACAAAACCATGCAGGAAGTATAGTAGAGATGGGACTATAAAGATTTCCCCCTTTTTTGATTATTCATATTTCTCTGGTTTTTATAGATTTATTCTTAAGTAATATTGTAATGCATACTTTTGTTTAGGGTATGAAGAATCCTTGCCCATTATCATTTAGGTTAGGTTAAGTAAACACTTAGGTTTTACTTAGATTGACGTAGATCAGAGGATTACCACTATCTTTTGTAACCAATTATGCTTTTTGAATATTGTTTTCTTGGTGATGTCAGTCCATGTATAAAATATCATGTATTTCCTGAATATGTTCAGAATATGTTCAAGAAGAAGATGAAGAAGAAAAAGAAGAAAGTAGTCAATTTTGGATGGACTATTTGGTCCAATTGTTTTTCTGTTAATTGAAATAAAACATAGATCTTCCTCCTCATTTGACTTCATTTTTGACATGGAATCTAATATGTACAACAGAAGTGCTGGCACAAGCAGGCACCAAGATCCCACTGGTGCAGAAGCAGTGCCATTTGGACATATGCAAGTTCCTCTGCTCCTCCTTCATGCCCATCTGCATCGATGACCTGGACAAGACCATCCAGCTCTGCCATTCGCTCTGTGAGCGGGTGAAAGACAGCTGAACTCTGGAGATGTCTGCCCCCTCATGACCAACCAGCTTCTGTGTGCAGCCTTGTGCTTGGCTGGTGCCAACCAACCATGAGGCTGCAAGGGTGGCAGGGGAGGAGGCTAAAGGCCAGGAGGTGGAGGAGGGTCTGCCCCTTCCCAGCCAACCAACCTCTGTGTGCAGCTGCTGGTGGTGAGCTCCACATCCGGTGCAGTTGTTGGCTGGTCACCCCAGGCTCTCAGGGGCAGGGAGGGACCAGGAGGGGAGGTGGTCAGGAAGGGGCAGGGCAAATTTGGGAGGGAATGTCACCCCTGTGTCTACAGGCCTGGGTCACTTCTAGGTTAGATTACTGTAACTTGCTTTTTGCAGGGCTACCCTTGAGACTGACCCAGAAATTACAACTGGTCCAGAATGCAGTGGCATAGCCAGAACCCCTTTAGCAGCTTATATCTAATGAGTGCTCTGCCAGCTGCACCGGCTCCAGGTTGAATACTGGATCAGGTTAAAGGTTTTGGTATTTACCTTCAAGGACCTAAACAGTCTGGGACCAACATACCTCTCCTGGTATATCCCCTGAAGAGCTGAGAAAAAATCTTCTCACACTAACACACCTGGTGGAACTCTCTGCCAAATGACATCCATGCCCAGCGGGATCTAGTTCAGTTCCACAGGGCTTGTAAGGCAGAGATGTTCCGCCAGGCCAATGGTTGAGGACAGCAACATTTTTTAATTAGCCTGGCCTTCTTTCCAGTCACTCCCCACTTTGGGGTAGGGTAATTTGAATCTAGCTGCCATCTGTAATAGTCATTGCATCTGTTTTATTGTTTTGAATCTATTTTAAATTTTATTATGATTGTATCCTTGAATATTGTACATCATCATGAGCCCCAAGTATGGGGGAGGGTGGTTTAGAAATCAATCAAACAAACAAATAAATAGTAGGTCTGCTCTGGCTTGCAGGTATTTGTAATTGGGCTTCCTCATAGACACCCTCCTTGTCTCTTTCAAGGTCGGATTCAAGAATGTGGAAATTGGCTAAATGTGGAAACTAGATTGGTGGGGGGAGCCAGGAGCAAATGTCATCAACTTCTACAGGGTTCCAGTGAGCAAGTGCCCTGATTGGATTCCAAAAACCACCCGATGCCAGAGGGCAAGAGGCTGTAATTAAGCCATAGACAAGAAGGAAGCCAAGCAAACTTCATGATTGCATGGGCTTTGACTATGATAAGCTTCATTGCAATTGATTGCTATGTAGATCTATGTAGAGCCTAGGCTCTGATATTCTGAATGCTGTGCCACCTAATGCCAGGTACCAAAGTGTTAAATAGAAAAGTTAGCATTTGTTATTTTTATTCTGCTAATGAATTCTAGAGACTGTTGCCTAATCCTTTTTAAAAATCATTCAAAAAACCTATGTATCAAAGGCTTGGTTTCTTGTGTGCACTTAGCCTCAGGGACCCACAGATCTGAGCACTGCTTGCTGGCCCTACAGGTGGTGACTCAGAGGGACCCAGGCTTGACAGTAGCCCTGTTAGTCTGCAATTTCAGAACAAAACACAAGTTCAGTAGCACCTTACAGACCAACAAAATTTTCCAGGGTATAAACTTTTGTGAGTCAAACTTCAGTTCAATAGATACCATATCTGATGTATCTGACAAAGGGTTTTTTTAAAATTAATTTATATCCTGCCTTTCTCCCTACTGGGGATCCAAAGTGGCTTACATCATTCTCTTCTCCTCCATTTTATCCTCACAACAAACCTGTGAGGTGAGTTAGGCTAGAAAGTGTAACTGTCCCAAGGTCACCTGGCAAGCTTCCATGGCTCAAGTGGGGATTCAAACCTGGGTCTTCCAGATACTAGTCCAGCACTCTTAACCACTACACCACACTGTCTCTCAAGTCAAAATGAGGTAAAAAACATGAAGATTCATTTTATCATATGTGGTGGACATGCGAGAAAGCTGTGGATTTTTGGACAAAGGTCCACAGCAAAATGCAATTTTTTTTGAAATGTTCCTTTAAAAAAGCACCAGAAATTCTGCTCTTAGGACTTAGAATGGAAGAGCTGAATGTAACTAAAAAGACTATGTTATGGTATATGATCACGACTGCAAGAATGGTGTATGCACAGTGTTGGAAACAAGAAAGAACACCAGAAATAGAAGAATGGATACGAAAAATTCTGTTCATGGCAGAGATGGACAAAATTACGAAGAAACTGAATAACAGGGAAGATCTTGACTTTTTTGAAGAATGGAATGACTTTAAAGTTTACCTAGAAAAAAACTGGGATGTGAAGCACAATTTACTATGTTTAGAACAATATTGAGATTAATTGATGTTATCTTAAGATGTACTGGAGGGTCAAAGGGGGAAACATTGCGGGAAGCCACCAGGAGGGAGGGGGGATATGGGAATATAGGTATTGGTTTAAGAATGATAATAGTTTTTTTTAACTGTAAGAGGTTATTTCCATGAAAATAAAAAATTCTTTTACCAAAAAAAAAAAAAAAAAAGAGGTTTGATTCAGGAAAGTTTAAACCTTGGACAATTTTGTTGGTCTTTAAGGTGCTACTGGACTTAAATTCTACTATCTTAAACTGCAAAAAAAGTACTTTGTATATTCAACTATATACTGAGCTGAAGCTAACAAAAAAAACCCATTAAAAATCCCCTGCCAAGTACTTATAAACATATGTTTTCTTGCTGTTATTGAATTTTCATTAGAAAAACATCTTCAGGTGTAATAATGTTTTGTCAAAAAACACGCTTTTTCAATGAAGTACAAAATTTGTACTTTGTCACATGTAATTGTAATTACAACTGAAAGAGCACGTTTTGAGCTAGTCATAGAAATCACTGCAGGGCGTAGGTTTTCTTGTTTTGTACTCCCTGATGTTTTCCTGTCCTGTTGAGGCAGATGTTGTATTTATACACATCAGAGAGAGTTTTCTTTTTACAGATTTTTAAAATTCATTTACAATGTCTTTAGGACAAGAAAAGCAATGGAGAATTTGCCATTTGTACAACTTAATGAAGTCTCTTTATAGCAAGAGATGGAACTGACCAAACAAAGCTTAAAATTAAATAAAGCACAAAGTAAGAATATGGGAAAGTATGCTCTGCATGACAATGTAGAAATAGCAATTTGTTTTTAATTCTTCTGCATAAAATGAAGATTGGGTAGTGTATTTATTTAGCACTCCTGGCAATATGGATAATTTATGTTTGGCACTTTTAGACATCCTGTCATATCTTGATGATAAAATCTTGGTGTTAGCAATCCTAAACATGTCTACTCAGAAGTAAGTCCCATTTTCTTCAATAGGTCTTCCACCCAGGAAAGTTTTCTTAGAATTGCAGCCTAGATGTATCATCTATTGATTCATTTATTTGATTTATTAGTTCATTTAATACAGAAATATTTCTGGGAAGTGACAGATTAAATTGTTCTGGCTTATTCTTGAAATTACTTGAGTAGGGAATAACTGGATTGGAAGGAAAACTCTTGACCATGGAGGAGGTGAATTCTATTTCTGTGAACCAGTACAATCCTATTTTTATAGCCACTATAACTGTGGGATTATGATTTACCAGTATGTTGGATTTATTCTGGGATATTCTTACAGTGGAAGCTGCCATATACATGAAGATGCCTTATACTGAATCAGACCAGTAGTTAAGGTCAGTACTGTATAATCTAGTAATCTACAAAATGGTGCCTGTGGACACCATGCTGCTCACCAATGGGTTTCCTGCTGGCCATTTTCTTCCCCAAAGCATCTCTTTTTGGCTCTGGTTTTCCTCCACCTGTTTGGAGCAGAAGGTACTTCATAAGAACACAGAAGGCAACAACTTTGCATGTCCAGGGAACATCCATTCAAAAACAGAGACCTTCTTTATTGGCAGCCTGCTAATATTTTCTCAATATTCCACGGCAGCCATTTTGTGATTGGTTTCAACTCCCATTGTAGACATTTTGCAAGGGTGTTCAGTCTCCATTCTCAATATTGGCAGTGTGCCCACAGGCTAAATGAGATTGGATATTGCTCGTCTTAACTCTTCAGGATCTCAGAAAGAGATCTTTCACATCATCTACTGATACTTTTAAATAGAAATGCTGGGGGAAGTTCTGTGTGCAAAGCAGATGCTTTACCACTGAGCCACACCCCCTCCCAAAAGAGACCCATTGAATCACCAATCATTTGGTTAAAAGCCAAAGATGCTAACTAACTGTGCCACAGATGGTGGTTGTAGAAAGTGCCATCAAGTTGTAGTCAACGTATTGCAGCCCTGTATAGTTTTCAAGGCCAGAGACATTCAGAAGTGGTTTGCCATTGCCTCCCTCTGTGTAGTGACCCTGGTGTCCTTGGTGTCCACTCTCTGCAGAGGCAAAAGAGTTGTTAGCAGACAAGTGACTGCTAACCACAAAATACACCAGGGAAGACGCTGGGGGCAGGAGGAGAAGGAGCTGCAGCCCAGCATCTCTGCCTTGTGCTACCCATGAGGGCTGTCAGCTCACCCACCCAAAAGATATTTGTTCACAAACTGGCATGAATTTCCACAAACAACTTGAAAGTTCATGGAAAGATCGTGCCAGTTGACCTGCCACAAACTTCAGTTCATGAACCACGAACCGCCCAAATTCATCAAGAACTTTCGTTCATGAGCAACTTTGTGTCCACCCCTAGTTATTACCTGAAATGGGTGTACATGATCTCTTTTGATATTCTTCTATATATTCTTCCCTTGCTTATGCTCTAAGTTTGATGGTCTACATTCATTTGGTCCTAAAATGTTAGAATGAAATTTGCTTTCATTCATTTGGATTTTTTTTCTTTATGCTTTAACTCAGGGGTGTCAAAGAACACAAATATACACTGCAAAAACCTTTTATAAGTTAATGTACTCTATTTGTTCCATATTATAAAGGGCATTGTGTGTTATTTATAATATTCTAAAACAGGTATATATTCATTACATGCAATATCAACAATAATAATCAGTTTATACAATTCTAATAACTACCAGTCAATTTACATCCTTTTTACACAATCAACCCCAATGGGAGTTTCTAGAATTATATACCCGCTTCTCCTTGCTTGAAAGTCTTCTAAAGGGGGAGGTTTTCTTTTGTGGTTACATTGATGCTTAAATAGATGTTTGTTGCTGGTCCTACGAGAGGCTGTTAAAAGACATAATTCATGAATCTAAAAATTATATAATGTATCTAATATAACTTGGCTTCACAAAGTTTTCTTACCCCATTAAACAGCTGAAGTTCATAGACAGAGGGCTCCTGTCTTTCTCAAAGCTGCCTAGTGTTGACCTTGCTCTCTGGTCATTACATTCTGTAACACCTGTTAACAGTTCGTATGTGTGTTCTCTAATTAAAGTGACAGTAGTGAAAAATCCACATTCCACTTCATAATGCATTTCAGTTCAATAACAGTCTAAATTTTAGTTCAATGTTTATAGGAGATGTTCTCCCCTTTTAAATGAGGTAGTAATCCAGTTCATAGATGACATAAGAGGTCCATTGTTTGGTTCATTCCCTCTGGGGTCAATGTATGGAGCTTGTGAATCCAATAGTTTTCTTTGCAGAGAAGAATCTTCTTACTATCTTGTCGGTTGAGGCTTGGATTTTCATATTTGTAAATCACAAAGAAGTCCTCAAAACAATGCTGGACTGATATACAATGCTCCACCATTGGTGCGTCCAGAATTTTGTTTTTCAATCTCGATTTATGTTCCATGATATGAGTTTTTAATGACCGTGTAGAGCTCCCCACACAATATTTTGGACATCCACAGAAGGCTACATAAACAATATTTTTACTGGCACAGGTAGACAAGTGTGGTAAACGATAATTTTTCAGATAAGGTTCTAAAGAAAATTCTTTTACTTCATAGCCATGATTACATATAGAACAGTTTTGGCATTTGACTCAGGGGTGGCCAAGCTGTAGCTCGGGAGCCGCATGTGGCTGTTTCACACTGTCTAATTTAATGTTAGTAGAAAGCAAATTTGCATGTTTTTCAATAAAACCATGTGTGTAATATTTGTTCCTGTCTTGCGGCTCTCAAACATCTGACATTTATTCTGTGTGGCTGTTACGTTAAGCAAGGCCACTCCTGCTTTAACTCAAGTGCTGTTGGCATCACAGAACTCCTCCTATCCAAAAGGTAATTTCTAAAAAAAAATCAGATCAATAAATGGTAACTGTTGTGGCAAATAGGAAGAGAAAGCTGAGTGACAGAGCAAAGTTTCAGGTCTCTGATTGAAAATGACAAGGAAGGAAGAAAGATGTGTTGGGATGAGTCAGGAGGCATAGAAATTTCAGATCATAGTTATCTGGATAAATGTGCCTTTGAGGTGAATGAAAATAGCTGACACCATTGCAGGGGCAAAGCTTAATATTGCAAATCTTGATGGGCAAGGATGCTTGGAGAAGGGGCTTGTATAAATGTATGTATGAGAAAAGCAAGGTCTGCAAGAGCCTGAGGAAGAAGAAGGATTAGCTATAAACTATTTAAGAAGCCCCATACAGTTCCTTAGGACTTATGGTAATTAGTTGAAGAAGTACAGAAAAGTGCAACACAGCAGGAAATGCATTTTCTGCTTTAAACTACTTTGGGCATACTTACACAACATACTCTTGATAACATTGAACTCAAAATAAAATCGGCTTGGGTTACTGACCTATCATAATGCCAAACTACCATGCAATGGCCCTGTGCATGATTATTTTCCCTTGATAGGATCAGGATATAAATATTTAGTTCTACTTGTGAGTGAGATTGTTTCTAACATATTTTTTTTTGTAAAAAGATTTTATTCAGGATATCAACATTCACAACCAGCATTAAATTTTCTACTTTTGTCCCCGTTATACCCTACCCTCCTCCCTTTTCCCCTCCCTATTATGCGGCTTCCCACAGTGTTACGACCTCCTACATATTCCCTTCTTTTTACCAATACATCAATTTCCTTTTTGTATACTATTAACTATTATTTCACTATATCAATTAGTTTTTTACTTATCTTCAGAAAATTCTATCCTTAATAATTATTAAAACAAAATAGATTGTCTTTTACTTCCCAATACTTTTCCAAGTATTCTTTTAGATCCTTCCAGTCATTATAAAAGTCTTCTGCTTCCATATTTATAACATATATATTTTAATATGCTTTTCAGGGCATCAGCATGGGAAGCTTTAAACAGAAGTCTGCATTGTAGCAACTGCTCTGTAATTATAAATAAAGTAGCCAGGATTGAAAGCCACAAAGTATTAAAGATGATCTGCCCTCTTTTGAGAATTCGTTAAGTGAATAAATATACTAAAATGCCCACATGTCATGAAAAAATGAGGAGGGAAAGGGCAACCTTGGCTCTTCTTAGCTATGGTTAGTTTGTGAAAGCAAGGGCCCCATTTGTGAGCCTGCAAGGGTAAGAAGGATGGTGACACAATGCTGGCTGGGCTGGCAGCAAAATTAGGCAGCAGTTGGGGAGATCTCTGTGGCTGTCTAGGCTCCTGATTGCCCTTCTTCCAGCCTGGAGTCTGAGAGATATGCTGTTTTAGGTTATTATGTTTGCCGCAATGGTTCTGATGGGACCCTAGACAATGCTGCTATCTTAAGAGTTTTTGTGCTCACAAATAAAAATTATTACGCCTTATGTCCTTTATATCTACATCACGGTCCTTGAAAAAGATTCATTCGAAATGGGTAAATTACTAGAGTCCTGTGGGACAAGTGATAGTGATACTGACAAGGTGCTGTCTGAATGTTAACCTGCACTCGATGTATTGTTTGGGTGAAACATATTTTTCTCTATGTATTGTTTGGGCAAAATATATTTTTGATAATCTTTGATACCAATATTTAGACAACAGTATTGAAAAATATAAAAAGAATAAAGCATAAAATTGTTCTACCATAAACATATATTTATTGTACACAGTGATATATAATTTTGTATGTATTCCTAACACTGTGACCCTTGGTTTTTGTATTAATCTCTAGGTGGTGGCTGCAGATCTGGGATTACAACTGATCTCCAGGTGACAGAGATCAGTTCACCTGGAGAAAATGGTGGCTTTGGAAGGTGCATTCTATGGCATTATACCTCACTGAAGTCCCTCCCCTCTGCAAGCCCCACCCTCCTCAGGCTCCACCCTCAAAATCTCCAAGTATTTCCCAACCTGGAGCTGGCAACCTTACTCCCAAGGAAGGAGCCAATTCAGCCAAGGTGCAAGGAGCCTTGCCCCCTCACACAAGGGGTCAGAAAGGGTGTATGAGGAAGACTTGGGCTTTGTTGGCACCCGGCAAGCAGAAGGCACTGGAGAAGATAGCTGGACCAGCAACTACACAGCAAGGTGGGCACAGACAGGAGGCCAATGCCACCTAGCAGGGCCTTTCTCAGGCCTTGGAATGCCTCACAGAAAGTGTCGAATAGCTGGGCTCCCTTCAGCAGGCCCTAGGAAAAGTTGCAGCTGCGGGTGCTACCCATGAGGGCTGGCAGCCCAGGAGAGGCTGAGCCAGGGTGCCTGCCCAGTGGTGAAGGTGAGCCAGCTCCCCATCCACTGAGTCCAGTGGCTCTAGGAGCTGCAGCAGGAGCTCTACCAGGAGATGACAACTGGTCTGGAAGAAGGGTCGCTGGAAGCACCCAAAGCAAGGAGGGCACACTACAGCTTGGAGGACTCAGGTAGCGAGGAAACCTCAGGTCAGACCTCCTCCAACTATTAGCTGGTGGATGCTTCAGGGGAATACGAGTGGGCAGGTGTTCACATGGCAGGCCTGCTGGCATGGGCACTGAGGAGATGGGTTGCTCTCGATCAGGCAGGGGTAGGCTCTGGGGCAATCTGGGTTGTGCAGCAGGTTTTGGAAGGGCTGTCCTCTTGCCTTTGCTTTTGAGGATTACAAGGACCCCTCAGGCATCCACCTCATCTAAGTGAGCATCTCATAGCGAGAAGGCCAGCTTGGATCTTATCAATGACAAGCTTTGTCCACACATTAAAGGTAGATTGGATGCTGCTAGGGTGGGCAGGACCAAGCAGGACCCAGCCCTCAGGGTTGAACTGGGAATCAATCAGGGAAAATGCCAGTGGTCCTGGTGTAACTTTGATGCTAGAAGGCAAATATTCAACACATACACACTGTGCAGACAGAAAACAAAATACCAGAAGTGAAAACGCAAGTGGGTGAAATGGGGGCATTTATTTATTTATTTAGATTTTACCCCGCCCTCCCAGCAACGCCGGCTCAGGGCGGCTTACATAATAATATAAAACAATACAATATAATAATACAATATATAATATAAAACCCAATTAGACACATTTTAAAACCATACTATACAACTTATTAAAGTGCTAGCTTTAATTCCTCAGCGTTCAGTCAGCTTCTTCATCTCCATCAGATGTTCCAGGTACTCGGGTCAGGCTATACTTGGGGACCCCGGGGTCGGGCTCACTCTCCCAACTGTCAGAAGTCAGTGATGGCAGTGGTGGTGGCGGCTCCAAATGCCTGGTGTTTTAGTTATCTATCTGCACAGGTTGTAGGCAAATGGTTAGGGATGGGCATGAACTGGGAAAATGTGGTTCAGTTCATATTGATGGCATGCGTGGTTCACAAACCATGGATTGTCACAAACTTTTTGACTCTAGATGAACTGGTTTGGTTTGTGAAGTTTGTGGTGCAGTAGAATGGCCTCCCAGCAAGTTGGAGACACCAAACTCACAGGGGTCTCCAGATGACTCTCCTCTATCTGTCCTCCAAGGTTGGTGAGGATTGGATTTATGGGGTCCAAATTACAACCCCTCAAAGAAGGTGCCCCATCCTGCATTGTTTCCAACTGAGGGGGGAAAGAGCAAAAAAGCAAGAGCAATAGAAGCCCCACAAAACAAAATTAGTCCCAGAGAATCTCTGCAGTAGAAACTGAAGGTGGGGGGCATTTTTGTAAGGTTAGCATAACCAATGCAATATGCCCAGCTGAACCGGTGCCACTGTAGCAGTGCAAACCCAACAGGACTAAGGTCAAGCCAGGAAAGTGCTTTTGGGGAAAATGTCAGGCTGTCAGGACCCACAGTCAAACAACAGAGCACACGCTTCTTAAGAACATAAGAGACACCAATTTTGGATCAGGCCAAAGGCCCATCCAGTCCAACACTCTGTGACACACAGTGGCCAGAAATACCAGGTGCCATCAGGAGGTCCACCAGTGGGGCCAGGACATTAGAAGCCCTCCCACTGTTGACCTCCCCCCCCAAGCACCAAGAAGACAGAGCATCACTTGCCCCAGAGCCCCTATCTATACCTTGTGGCTAACAGCCACTGATGGACCTCCGCTCCATATGCTTATCTAATTCCCTTTTGAAGCCGTCCATGCTTGTAGCCACCACCACTTCCTGTGGCAGTGAATTCCATGTGTTAATCACTTTTTGGGTGAAGAAGTACTTCCTTTTATCTGTTCTAACCCGACCACTCAACAATTTCATCGAGTGCCCATGAGTTCTTGTATTGTGAGAAAGGGAGAAAAGTACCTCTACCTGCTCTATCCCATGCATAATCTTATAAACCTTAATCATGTCACCTCTCAGTCGTCGTTTCTCCAAGCTAAAGAGCCCTAAGCCCTTTAACCTTTCCTCATAGGGAAAGTGTTCCAACCCTTTTATCATTCGAGTTGCCCTTTTCTGCACTTTTTCCAAAGCTATAATATCCTTTTTAAGGTGTGGTGACCAGAACTGCACACAGTATTCCAAATGAGGTCGCACCATTGATTTATATAGGGGCATTATAATATTGGCTGTTCTGTTTTCAATACCCTTCCTAATAATCCCCAGCATAGCATTGGCCTTTTCTATTGCAGTCACACGCTGTCTTGACATTTTCAGTGAGTTATCTACTACAACTCCAAGATCTCTCTCTTGATCAGTCTCTGCCAGTTTAGACCCCATCAATGTGTATTTATATTTAGGCACTAGGGGAACAGCTATCCTGAAGACACTCACTGATTTGTGGAGTGCCCCAAGGGGCAGTGCTTTCCCCGATGCTATTTAACATCTATATGCGCCCCCTTTCCCAGATTGTCCGGAAGCATGGGCTGAGATGTCACCAGTATGCTGGCAACACCCAGCTTTATCTGTTATTGGGTGGCCAGTCCGACTCTAAACCAGAAGATCTGGACCTTGTGTTACAAGCCATGGCTGGATGGCTTAGACTGAGCCGACTGAAATTGAATCCGATGAAGACAGACGTCCTATGCCTGAGCCTGGGGTTAGGAAATCCCACCCCCAACCTTTGATGGGGCTCCATTAGTGCCAGCACCGGAGGTTAGGAGTTTGGGAGTACTCTTGGATGCCTCCTTAACAATGGAGGCCCAGGTAGCAGCCACTGTCAGGTCAGCCTTTTACCATCTGCGGCTGATTCGACAGTTGGTTCCCTTCCTTGAATGCAGTGATTTGGCAACAGTGATCCATGTGATGGTCACCTCGAGATTAGTCTACTGTAATGCTCTCTACATGGGGCTGCCCTTGTCCCAAATCCAGAAGCTACAGCTAGTGCAAAATGCTGCAGCCAGGCTTTTGATGGGCCTCCCCATGCGGGAGCATATCCAGCCTGTGCTGAAAGCACTGCACTGGCTGCTGATAGCATACCAAATTCACTTCAAGGTGCTAGTTCTTACCTTTAAAGTTCTTTATGGTCAGGGGCCTACATACCTGAGGGACTGCCTTTCCCCACATGTTCCCCAGAGAGCACTGTGCTCAGGGTTGCAAAATTGACTGGCCGTACCAGCTCCGAAAGATGCCAGGCTGGCTAAAACCAGGGCCAGGGCCTTCTCAGTGGCGGCTCCATACTGGTGGAACAAACTCCCAGAAGACATCAGGGCCCTGCGGGGCCTTTTACAGTTCCACAGACCTGCATGATGGAACTCTTTCTCCAGGCCTTCAATCAAGGAGCCGCATCTAACATCTAACAACTGAACAGTGACAAGGCCCTATTCCCTGAACTACCATCAGCAGCCTGTGCTTGCGGCATAAATAGATCGATATGACTTGCTCATCAACACAGACTGGATCCCACTTGAATATCCCAACATGATTGTTTCTGCCATCTCTATGTAATTCTATGTAATACTATTATTATTAGTTCTGTTGTTTGCTGTTACTAGCGCTTTATGATAGCTCGGATTTTTATGACTGATTTAGAATTATTTCATGTGTTTGACTTTTATGTCAGATGCCCTGAGCCTGCTGTGGTGGGGAGGGTGGGGTATAAATTGAATGAATGAATGAATGAATGAATGAATGAATGAAACAAAAATAGATCGATATGACTTGCTCATCAACACAGACTGGATCCCACTTGAATATCCCAACATGATTGTTTCTGCCATCTCTATGTAATTCTATGTAATACTATTATTATTAGTTCTGTTGTTTGCTGTTACTAGCGCTTTATGATAGCTCGGATTTTTATGACTGATTTAGAATTATTTCATGTGTTTGACTTTTATGTCAGATGCCCTGAGCCTGCTGTGGTGGGGAGGGTGGGGTATAAATTGAATGAATGAATGAATGAATGAATGAAACAAGCTGGCCTGTATAGACTGTGACCCCTGGATGAAAGGCAGCATTGTTCTCCTGAATGCAGAGCTCTTTCTTTCTTTCTTTCTTTTAACAGTTTATTTTTCATTTTTTAAGTTAACATCATATATTTCTTCAATTCTCAAACATTCCATGACATATTGTAGCCTTCCTCTCTTACCTTAAACATTTTTCTATCTTAAACTGTCTTTCTGTAGTCCTGTTTTTTTAATTCCATCTCATCTTCAATCATTCTTGTACACAGTCATTTACTTTCTAATACATCATCTATCATTTTTAGCTAGCCTATTACAATTCTATTCTATCCTTTTCATCTTTAGCCAGTCATAGATTATTTTCCATTTATCCCAGAAGCAGTCTTGAGATCTATTTTGTAATTCCACATTCAACTTATCCATTTCTGCTATTTCTAGGATTTTGTATTTAAGTTCCTTTATTGAGCTCTTTCAAAGGAAATGTGATCTCTGGAGACATGGCCAGAGGGAACAGTAGATGGAAGAGGCTGGGGGAAGGAGGAGGAGTTTGCAGCCCAGCACCTCTACCTCAAAGAACCCAACAAAGGAGAAACCCCACTACTGGTTGTCAGTACTGAGTGAACCGGAAGGTCAGCAGCAGTGAGGATGTCAGACATGCAATGATGGAGAATTTGGCAGAGGTGATGGTGAGGGAATAAATCTTCAAGTCCCCTGAGACTGCCAATGGTGATCCCTTGGAGTACTGGTCATGAAAGCTGTTTTCTGGCCTGACCTCTCTTCTGTGGCCATGAGGCCTGAGTCCACCTAACACTCAAACCTCAGTAGGGGAGAGGAGTTCACAACCAGAGGGTATAAAAACATGGTTCTTCACCTGAGGCACTCAGTGTGAGTAGAGAGACAGGGCTGGGTCAGTGCCCTGAGTCCATCTAATACCCAAAACCCAGCAGGTGAGAGGAGATCATAACCAGGAGAGTATAAAACATGAGTCCTCACTTAGCCAAGGCAATCAGTAGCTAAGTCCCACTGCTCAGTGTGAACAGAGAAGCAGGGTGGCTCAGAGCCCTGAGTCCACCTAACACCCAAACCCTAGCAGGGATGAAGAGTTCACAATGAGAAGGGAAAAGGTGAATGTGCTCTGCTAGTTGGCTTTTAACAACTTCCCTGCCTCTGTGTGTAACTATGATGCAAATAGCTGACAGACAAAAAGGTGTGGAAAGTACAGCCTTCTGATCCCATAGGGCAGAATGGGAATTCTGTTATTGGCAGTTATCAGTGCCAGTTAAGTTTTGGAGGGCTCCTATTGGTGTTTCCAAGGCTGGAGAATTCTCCCCCCCCCCGTTTTGCCTTGGAGTTTTGTAAAGAGTTTAGTTGAGCAGAGACAGTCTGTCTGGAAGTGTATCCATTCACAAACCACCATAAACCACTACGAACAGTACCAAATTTTGTGATATGTTTGTGCCGGGCATCCTTCCACAAACATTGATTTGTGAACAACGAACCTGCCAAAATTCATGACAAACTTTACTTTGTGAGCCAGTTCTTGCCTGCCCCTACAAATGATGTTACTCCAAAGCAAGTGCTCCTCCATGTTTCAGGGTATACAGCAAGAGCAGAGCAGGAGTCCACCAAGAAAAACTGCAGACTAATTTGAGCTTCACCTGCAAGGCTTGAAGGAAAAAGAAAATTTACTAGGTTTGGAAAGGGGGGGGGAATCCTGGTCACCTAATCATTATGTGTCATCCTTAACAAAAGGTGAGAAGGAGGGAGTTTTGAAGTTCTGAGTACATCTCCAAATAAGGAAAGGACCTGGTAGCAGGAAGGGAAGTATTCAGATTTTGAGGAGTAATTCTGACTCGCCAGAATTGGGTCAGAGTGAAAGGTAAATCTCTGAGTTGACTATTCTAACATGAGCACAGGTGTGTGTTGGCCAGAATGTTAATTAATTAAATTAACCCTAATTAATTACTGAGAGACCTGATTAATAGACTGGGGCTCTGCAAAAGGGGGACCTTGTTTCGCTTGAAGGCAGTCAGTAGGTGTGTGATGAGCTTATGCAGAATTAAGAACTGCCCTCTGCTTCCACTCAACCTTTCTATTATAGATGGCATAAAATTCATAGTCAGGTCTTCATAACTGGTTGAGTAGAGCAGGTCTTGATGCCAAGATGGAGGGGAAAAGCACAGATGCCACAAAATGGAGGCTCACTCCCATGTAAGTTGCATAGGAGTATAACGGAGCTACCTATATTTCACCTTTATGGTTATGCATAATTTCCAACAATAAATTGCATTCATAAGGGACTTCTTAATTAATAATGTAGATTAATTTTAATTAAGTTAAAGTTTTATATTTAATTATGAAGATATTCACAGGCATATTAAACAAAATAATGCAGTTCATATTTTAATAAGACATGTTAATTGATAGAAAATACCCCTCCCTCAAATTTTGAGACTTTCAGCATAAAAAGATGTTAATTAATGTGATATTCTGTGTTCAATATGCACAACTTAAGTGTCCTCAGAGGGAGTGAAATAGGGAAAGCTGAAGCCATATGATGAATAACATGGAATAGAAGGTCAGAATCAAGATCGTCCAAGCTAATGGGAAATATCTTTCAAAGCTATAGCAAATGAGCCTTATGAACATTAGAAACTGCTGATACAAGCCTGGAAACCATCTTGAATGTCAAGGGATATGTGCTTCATTTTCAGTGTTTGATTGTTCATCTAAATATTTAATGAAAATATTATTAGAATATTCAGTTGATGAAACAAACTCCTAGCAGTTGCATTCAGCATAGTTTATTCAATATTCACTAAGTGAAATGACAAAAATTTACCCATGAACACAAATCTTCAGAGAGAGAGATGTACTTTCACATTTGTTCTGTTTTAAGGCATTATCATTGCACTTAGAAGTTGTTAATGGGTCTTGATGGCTAAACTGGCTAATCAAATCTAGCAAGGGGTTATTCACAGCCAAAATGAGACATGTTTTGAGATGGCTGGGATTAATTTGATTCACCTTCACTAAATTTCTCCTATTGATACAGCCTTTGCAATACCTACATAGGAAGTGAATCGTGTAAATTAAAATATGATTTAACAAGGGGCCTGGTCACCCTGACCTGGGTGCTCTGATGTTGTTTAACAATACCCCACTTTATTTACATAGAAATGGGAGGAATGGTCTGACTTTCCCCTCTTCTGGACCTAATACTATCTGGGGCAGGGGAATTTATACAAGGGAAAATCCATGAGAGTAATTACAGAGTAATGCTAAGTAGAGTTAAACCTTCTACCCCCATTGATTTAGGAGGATGTAACTCTGTTTAGGATTACACTACTGGTGCTAAGATTGCCAGGTCCTCACTGGCAACTGGCAGAGAACAGGATGGACATACAAGGAGAAAGGCCTAGGCCTCATTGCTGGCATCACACAGGAAGTGATGTCATCACGCCAGCCACATCCAGGCAACACTCTGGTATTTGGGCAAAAACTCTATGGTAAAACTGGCTTCTATTATGGAGTTTTTTGCCCAAATATCAGAGCATCCCCTGGACATTGTTGGCATGATGATGTCACTTCCTGTGCAATGCCGGCCATGAGGCCTAGGCCTTGTCCTTTCTCCTGGTAAGTTCCTCCCACTGGCCAGATGATTGGCAGTTGGGGGTAGGGCCTGTCAGTGGAGGACTTGTGCCTCTGCCATGGGAGCTGGCAACCCTAACTGGTGCTTTAACACAAAATTACAAATATTGAGATGTTTCAGAGTCTGATTCAGTGGTTGTCTCACACAGAGGGAAGATGCACTTTCCTTCTTGCATTGTGGTTTGTTGTGTGTTTCTACAGTCCAACCATTCCCACTTCTCAGGAAATCAAAGTCAAACTATAGATCTTATTCTTTTGGATTGCCCTGAATCTTCAGATTTGAGAGTTGAACTGTTTTTCCTTTTGCTTAATCAGGGCTCTGTCTCTTCAGAAGCTAAGTCTTGGTTATTAAAAGATGAACATAAATAAGTAACTGTGTGTGGCTAAATTTTTGGCAGTTGTAGTAAAATCACATTGTAATTCTGGTAGCAAATCTTAGGCTTCCCTTTTAGTGTGTAATGGCTCACTATTTATGACTTTTGTTGTGGAAACAGTAATTAAAAAGGAGACAGATATCAAAGCAAAAGCCACTAGAATAACTATCAGATCCCGTCTCCTGAATATAAAAAACAATTCTGTTTAGTTTCATAAAGTTTGTGATATTTAAGAGTGATCATTGTCCAGGTTCAATTTTGAGTAGTAGCTTTCTGTCTAACCATCACCGATGGAGTTTTTGCTTTCTTTTGGCACACAACCTACTATATGCTTCAGCTTATGGAACATGTGATATTGGGTGCTCTGTACCTTATGCTCCTATTATTGAACAATGTGTTGATTTATGACCATCGCAGAATGGAGTAGCAATATTCACTTGTTGCACATCACCACATTTCTATCCCAATACAATACTATTCTACTTCAAGAAATATAGGACTTAAATGAAGTTATATTTCCTGGTTACATCCCATTTATAAGGAAAGCTTCATTTGGAAAAAGAGGTGGGAGACCCAGGTCTGGTCTAGCATGTTTGATCTCTACAGTGTTAAACACCACTTCAACCAAAGTTCTGATCTCCCATGACTTGGTATTGGCTCTTTTAGCTACTTTGGATAACTACCCCTCAATTTTTGTCTCAATTTATTTACCTCCTGCTGCTAGTTGGGCCACCATGAATGAAAATTGGAATACGATAAATGGTTTATATGACCAATTAATGGAGTCTTTCCCATATGCAATGGCTATTTTAGCAGGTGGCTTCAATGCCAGAATGGGTAGTGATAATGAAACGTTGCTAGCCACTTGGCTGGGGTATTGCCCTGATACCCTTCTCCCTCTAATGACCTCAAGATCATTGAAGGATAGTTGTATTAATAAAGCAGGCCAGAGACTCTTTAATTTTTCTTTATTGAAGAGACTCACTGTATTAGATGGATGTACAGAGAATGATCATAGGGGAGATTTTACATTTTTTAATGCTCCATCAACGACAAATTTTTTAGATCTTACTCAGCTAAGTCTTCATTAGCATTACTGTATGTTCTTTTCACTTTATTTGAGCCTTTGTATCTATGCCCATTTAAGCACACCAACTTGTCTGAACCCCGGAAAAGAAACAAATTGTTCAATTTTGAGTGCAAAACTATGAAAAAAAGGATCCGGCAAAAAAGTGACAATACCCTATATATTTTAAGGTAATGATTGGACCTAAATATATATATATATATAAATTAATTCAGGATAAAAAGAGAGAAGAAAACTAGAAGGGTTGGCACCTCCTTATTACATCTCTTAACAATGATTTATCAAGTTTTTGGAAAACTGTCTCAATGGCCATGAATCTGAGATCCAACTTGCTATCGTGTATCCCTGCTTCCAGGTGGATGAGATATTTTAAGAAGCTGTTTTGCTCTGGTTTCTCCAGCAACACCCAGTAGAGGACAGAATGCCAGATAACATCCTTAATTGGACCCCTGTGCTGGAGAAGTATTTATGCAATAATATCCATCAAATGAGATCTGGTAAGGCCCCTGACCCAGAGAAGGCCCCAACTGAACTTCTCAAATGAAATCTGTTGTGGTGGGGAAGAATTCTAGCACCTGTTCTCTTTAAGATAAATCAGAAAGGTGAAATCCCCCCAGTTTGGAAGCACTGTATAATCATCCCAATTTTTAATAGGGCAATAGGCTTGGTATGACCAACTATTGGCCAATTAACCTCCTATTGTCTATTGGGAAATTATATTATTTTCTTCTGTATCAAAGATTAGCAGAATGGATCAAGACCAATAAGTTCCTGGGAACAAATTGACTTTAGGACAGCCTTTTCCACCATTGATCATTGTTTAACTCTCTTTCATCTGGCAGAAAAAAATATACAGTTAGTCTTGGCAGGAAACTTTATGTGGCCTTTATAGACCTTAAGGGAGCATTTAATTCAGTTAGCGGAAGTAAGCTGTGGGAGAAACTGGTAGGCCTAGCTACTGATAAAAGACTATTATGGCTAATCAGCCAAACTAACCCTGGCGATCAATTGAGTGACAGATGTCACAGCCAGATTGCCCTCACATCCATTATGGCTAATTAAGACCCTCTACACCGGGGGTGTCAAATATATGGCCCACAGGCTGGAGCCCACCTGCCCTGGGCTTTAATATGGCTCATAAGCACATGGAGGTGACACAGCAGAATGGCCACCCCACAGCAGGCCCATAGCCTCCTTCCCTCCCCACCAAACAGCTTGGAAAAGGCAGGAGCCCCATGTCATTCAGAAGGCTGTTTAAATTGCACTGCTTGTTGGGTAGAACAGCTGCCCGTAGCCGCCTCCTTTCCCCACCAAACAGCTTGGAAAAAGATAGCTATTTAAACTACACAGCTTGCTGGAGTAGAACAGCCGCTGGTAACCTCCTCCCCTTTCCACCAAACAGCTTGGAAAAGACAGGAGCCCCGTGTCATTCAAAGGGCTATTTTAAAATTGCGCTGCTTGTTGGAATAGTCTTGTTGGGGTAGTCTTTTGCTTCTAAAATTCTATCTATGTTTGGGACAACATATGTCTGTGAAGAGCTCTTTTCTGTTTATTCTTTCTTTTCTTTTTCTTTTGATGTAATTATAATTGTGATATGATTTTTATTTTTTAATTTTTTGTTCTGCTTATATTCATAAAAATAAAAGCAAACTTTGATGCAATCATTCAGAGCAAGGGGTGTCAGTTATCAAGGACTGTTAAAGAAACAAAATACTGCAAGAGTGTTGATGTCTTAAGCATGTTTGTATTTTAAGTAAAAATAATATCTTTAATTGTTTTTGTGTCCTTCATGAAGTTTATATCTCCGCTACCGGGCATTATATTTTACAACACAGATGGCCCGGCCCAACAAAGTACCATTTATATCAGATCTGGCCCTCATAGCAATTGAGTTCAACACCCCTGCTCTACACAATACTATTGCCCAGGTCCACTGTGGTGGCGAGGAGCAACTTTCACAGAGCTTCACCATCAATGGGGGGGGGGGGAGTGAGGCAAGGTTGTCTGCTCGCTCCTCTCCTCCTTAATTTATATCTAAATTGCCTGATGTTGTGTCTTTCTTCTCCAGAGTTTCATGCCCCAGATTAGCTTCGCTGCTGTATGCTGATGATTCAGTTCTTACCTCTCACACCAAGACTGGCCTAAAGAGGCTCCTGAGATTCTTTTTTAGTGCCTAGATGAAGAGTTGCAAGTAAACTATAACAAATCTAAAATCTTGGTTTCCTCTAAAAGTGGCGACCTGGATCTTTCCGAATGGACTATAGTAAACTCAGACATCAAGCAAGTCAGGAATTTCTGCCACCAGGGGATTGTTTTTTCTTCAAACTTCTCCTGGTCGCACCAGCATAAGTTTGCTTTGAAAACATTAAGCCTGCTTCCAGAGCACTCTCTCACTTCTTCTTTACAAGAGAAGGAAGATATATCCTTGGTGCAATCCAGGTGTTAAACTCCAAAACAATACCCTAGTAACTTTATGGAGCTATGTCTGAATTTTGGTGATCTCATAATCTTTTGATCATACCCTGTGTCAGTTCATGCATAGGATAATGGGAGTCCTTCATTGTGTCTCAAATGTATCCCTCAGAGCTGACCTTAGCCAAAAGTTGGAAGCCAGAGCATGGCTCAGCACTTTTACGCTAAGGCTAAGGATAATTTTTTCTTTGGAAGCTGAAGGCCTGCTGTTGTTTCTTAAACAAGATGCTTACTATTCTCAATGGATGAAGACAGTAGATGCAAGATTAAGGCAGCTAGGGTTTATAATTGAAGACATTTTCTTGCTAGATAAGGCAAAGACCCTTTTGCTTCTCTGGCATCACCTTACAGAGCTGGATTATAACAGCACAGTGATTGGCTTTTTCAGAGTCTACTGAAGTCAATGTTTTGGTATCTTACCTCCTTGGACTCTGCCATTATACAAGAGATACCTAAAAGCCCCCCCCCCCCATTAGGACATTTGCTTTAGCCTGCCTTAATGCCATCCTCTCCGAAGTATTACAGGGCAGATTCCATTGTATTCCACATTCAGATCATCTCTGCCCTTGTGGTCAGGATAAAATAGACACTCTCACAACACATTGGAATTTTGTTTTTTAACCATTTTTAGAAACCAGTGGATCTCACTGCTTTCAATAATCATCTAATAAACTTCAAGGGGATAATTTATCCTACTTATCGCTTGACAGTGACCAAAACACAACCCACTTGGTCGCTAAATCTCTGTCTAGCATATTTTCCTTTGCTAAATTCTTTTTAGTTATTGCTCAAGATCATTTGATCATAGGAGCTCTGAAAAGGAAAGAGACATGATAGCTAATGTGCAACCTCATACAGAAAGATATTTCATGCAATTGCTTGCATGGGCAGAATTCTTCTGTGTTGGGGTATATAGGTCAGTTCTGCTACCATAATGGGAATGATATTTTTAAATGGCTTTTTTTTCACTTTCCATAAACACAGGTTTATGCCTGAGGGGCTTTCATCTGCACTTAAGACTTACAACTCCCTAATCTGATTAGTTCTATGTAATTGTTCTATTGTCTTTTTCTATTGGCATTAACTTGAACACTGACCAAGGCTGCATTGAAAAAACAAGTTTAATTCTTCTCTTTTTGTGCCTGATCAGCATTGGTCTGACTTTGATGTTTGTTAAGTTTGGTGGTGGAAAGTGCTATCAAGGCACAACTGACATACTGCGACCCCATGGGGTTTTCAAGGCAAGAGATGTTCAGAGGTGGTTTGCTATTGCCTGCCTGTGCCTATTGATCCTGGTATTCCTTGGAGGTCTCCCTTCCATATACCAGACATGGCCGACCCTGCTTAAGTTCTGAAATCTGATGAGATTGGGCTAGCCTGGGCTATCCAGGTCAGGGCCTTGTTCAGTTTACCTGACCAATTTGTTTTTTCTTTGAATGCCTACCTTTGTAGATATCCTTTCTGCTGCTTGGAGTACATGTTTGTTTGCCTTCCATAAGCAGCAATGAGTTTTCTCACCTTTCCCCCCAATCAGGCCTTGTCGAGAAGTGTTGTAGATTCTCTCTACCAGTGTTCCTTTCTTGGATTTCAACTTCAAATGTTAATCCTATTCCAGATAGGGTTGCCAATGTCCAGGTGGAGCCTGGAGATAATCCAAAATTACAACTGATCTCCAGATGACAGAGATCAGTTCCATGGGGGAAATGGCTGCATTGGGCATGGACTATACGGCATTATACACTGCTGATGTCCTTCCCTTCCCCAAATCCCAGAAGTCCAGGAATTTCCCAACCTGGAGTTGGTAACCCTAATTCCCTTTGCTGTGTTCCATGACATCCATGACTTTACCAGCTAACTTTAAACAAACAATTCCTTGTTTGGATACTTGTAAAGCTGTTTATTGGTCCATGTCAGCAGGAGATTGAACACCCTATGCCAATAACTTTCTGTATAAAAAGTGTGACTCAATATTGAGCAACCCTCTTTCTCTAGTAAGTCTTTTCCTGATGCCCACATGAAGCACATTGTTTGCCTGGAGCTACCCATAGTCCTGATAAGATGTGTCTAACTCGTTCTGAAAACCTTTTGAAATTGTTTAAAATAAAAAAGACCCTTGCAAAAAATGAACATTTGTACATTTGAAGAGCCTGCCTAGTAGCACTTCTTTATCAAACTGTGAAGAAAGGCATTTGCCTATATAATCTTGTATTTTCTGTGCTGATGCTTTTAAAACAGACTTTAAATTCCTTCCTCTTCTTGTATAAGCCTCTGATTTCCATTAAAATTCATTCTCCTTTTAAACTTCAGTACTTAGACTTTTTAAAGCCAACCCACATTACCTTTCTGCTGTACTATAAACTGGTATTTTTCGTCTTTGCTTTATAAATAACTAGCAGTAAAGCCCGTTGTGAAAGCAATACAATGGGATCTAGAAAGAGGCTCTGGGGCAGTGCTCTGGCTTTGGGCAAACAGTGTCAATTTGCTGTGGTGACCTCAGCAGGGTATAATGACAGAGTCCACTGTTTTCTCCAGAGGAACTGATCTCTGCTACCTGAAGAGCAGTTGTAATTGTGAGTGATCTGTAGCCCTCACCTGGAGATTGGCAGCAATTGTTACCCGAGACAAAATGGCTGGTTTGGAGGGTGTAGTCTATGGCATTCTACCTGTCTGAGGTCCCACCCCTCTGCAAACCCCACCCTCTCCAGGCTCCACCCCTCAAATCCCCAGGAATTTGTCAGCATGTAGTTGGCAACCCCATCTCCTTCCCAGCTAGCCATCAACCTACCATTATCTGCCCCTTTGACTTCAGCTGACTTCTGCCCTCCCTTCTGCAGAACAGTTGTAATACTGAGTGCTCTCCAGCCCTCACCTGGAGATTGGCAACAATGGTTCCCTATGTGGGACTGACTGGTTTGGAGGGTGGAGTCTATGGCAGTGTACCTGTCTGAGGTCCCACCCCTCCTCAAACCTCACCCTCTTCAGGCTCCATCCCTCAAATCTCCAGGAATTTCCCATCTGGAGTTGGCAACCCTATCAGGATTGGCCCCAATGTGTTTTCTCCCAAAGGCCAAAGTAGGTGACAGGACCAAGCTTAGTTGCCTACCAACAGGCACTGAGGGGAATGTAGGGTTGCCAGCTCTAAGGAGGGAAATACCTGGAGGTTTGGGGGGTGGATTCTGTAGAGGGCAGCATTGGGCGGGGGGGGGGCGGAAGGACTCAGCAGGTGTAATGTCATAGGGTCTACCCTCCAATGCATCCATTTTCTCCAGGGGAACTGATCTCTGTCATCTGGAGATCAATTGTAGCAGTGGGAGATCTCCAGGTCCCACCTGGAGATTGGCAACCATTAGGGAAAGTAAGCTGCAAAGCAGGGGGTTGAAGAGAATGTTTTGATGGTTGCTGGGCCAAGATTGGCAACAATAGTTCCCCAGGAGCCCCATCGTAAATGCACCAAACAATTCCTAAAGATTTTCCAAAACACTACTCTGTTGATAAATTGCAGCACTTCGAATTAGCACCAAAGCGTTAAGATCTCTCCAGCTGTCACCTGAAGACTGGCAACAGCTTGTCTGGAGTGTGGGCAGTATGGCATTGTATCTGTCTGAGGTCCCCCTCTTCCTCCTCCTCCTCAGACCCCACCCTCAACAGGCTTCATCCCTAAAATATCCTGGAAGTTTCCAACCTGGAGTTGGCAACCCTTTCCTGGCAACTATCAGCCAACCTTAATCTGCCTGTCTGTCTTAAATTTTACACACACCCCCACAGCCTCTGCCTAGGGAAAGGGCAGCTGACATCATTCTCCTCTCCCCTATGAGGTATGTTATGCAACTGAAAATTCCAACTGCCTTGCCGGGGGGGGTGAGTTTGAGGTGTGGAATGGAGTGAAGTCCAATCAGCTTCCACATACAAATGACCTTGGAACGCTGGGCGGGACTGCACAAAGCAGCCAGTCAACCCAGCCAGTGTCTTCTGAGTGGCAGTTCTTCCGGCCAAACACTAAAGGCGGGCATTTTAGAACGTTGCGAAATAGAACGTTGCTATTCAATTATTATAAGGGAGAGATTTGGGGGCATCTTCAGCCCCAGGACGTCACAGGGTTTTGTGATTTTTTTAATGTTTCAGTAAGAAACACCCAGACCCTAGTGAAGTAGCCAATACACTGTACAGTTTCAGAGTATCAACATTTGCATATGGGTCAATTGAACCCTTCAGATGTACAAACAATTAATTTATCTGGAAATATTTGATGTAACTGTAAAAGCTTTTTACAAGGACTTTTTGATTCCCCCCCCTTGATGTCAGTTAGTTATTAAAATATCCATTTCACCACAATTCTGTATGTTGGTTTTGTTGGTTTTAAATTGCTTGTAAGCTGCCCTAAGCCACCTCGGCGGGAGGAATAAATATAGCTGAATGAAGATTACTCTTGTTTCTGTGTTCTAAAAAAGCATCTCTCCCTTATTATAATTGAATAGCAACGTTCTATATGAACGTTCTAAATTTGGCCCCTTTAGTGTTAGGCCGGTGGGACTGCCACTTACCATAATTGCCGACCAATAAGAAGGCGAAGCCCGGTCCCGCCCACACCACCACTGCGAGATGTATCGGAGAGTCAGCCGGCGCCATTTTGATTGTTCCTCTCAGACGACGAGGACTACCGACGCAAACGGCCACTACTTCTGAAGGTCCGTTCCCCTCCCACCACCCCCACACTCCAGCAGAGGCCTCCGGCCGCAGGGGCCATTTTCCCTCTCACCCCCTGTGACGAAATGGCTGCCAGGCCTTAAAACGGATACCAGCCTGGTAGTTCCTTATGTGTGTGTGGGGGTACTCCATAGGGAACAATGGAGCTGCCATACCTCCCTGCCTACACTTCCCAGCATCCCTTGGGGGGAAAGAGCGGGAAAAGAGGGACAGAGCCAAGGGGTGGGGCCAGGGAGAGTTGCCAACCCTCCAGGGGGCGCCCAAACATTGAGATAACCACTTCCCAAGGTGGGAAAGTTAGCCAGAGAGGTCTCACTGTCCCTCAAGGAAGGTGGTGACTTAATTCAGTGAGTGGTGGCAGCCGGAACGAAGAGGAATAGCCCCACCAGGCAGGGTGGGAAGTACAAAACGGGGCCTTGCAAGCCACAGACGGCACCTCGGTTCCCCAGGGCTGAGGGTAGGTCCCCGTTTCGCCACACCCCCACCCACTCCCGGACCGGTGACCGGAGGC
>NW_015168663.1:19250-22354 GCF_001447785.1 Gekko japonicus | reverse complement strand
CGGGGGGGGAGAAGCTTCACCCCCCCAGACCCAGTCCAGGCCCAGCGATCGGAGCCTACAGCTCCCCCCCGGACCCAGTCCAGGCCCGGCGATCGGAGCCTGTAGGCTCCAGCCGCCAGCTTCCCCCCCCCCGGACCCAGTCCAGGCCCGGCGGAGCTAGTATATAATAATTCAATAATGGTAGGGAAAAGTAGAACACTTCAAGTTAATATATCACACAATAAAAAAAGCTCAAGATGAGCTGTTTAATATATTGAGAAATTTCTGCCACTGAGCCACAGTCCCTCCCTAGCATAACTATGTGTATAAAGGAAAGAAGGAAAAGAGAGACTAAGAAGGTGATTGCTCAGTATCTATCTAGTATGTATATTATGCAACCATTCTTCCAAGGACTTCAGAGCAGCATGCATGGTTTGCCTTTCCTTATTTTATCCTCACAACAACCCCGTGAGGTAGGTTATACTGAGAGCATGACTGGTCCAAATTTACTCAGTGAGCTTAATGATAGAAGGGGATTTGAAGTGGGTCTCCAAGGTCCTAGTCCAACACTCTAACCACTACATCACACTTGCTAGTACATTTTACAAGAACACAGGTATAACTATTTTTATTTGTGAATTGTTAGAATATATGCTGTACCTCACGACTGAGGTGGCAAGTGTGTATTTTGGCCTCAAATATCATAATAATAGTTAAAAAGTGTTAATTGGTCTCCAGGGAAGAAGCAAACCTTACCTTCTTCTGCAGACGGTGATGTGTTTCTGGCAAGGACCCTAGCAGATGCAAAATGATCTTGCGATACTGAAATTGTATTGATGCAAACAAGGTATCTGGATTACTGTAACACCAACGATTTACTGTCACGAAGGTTATAAACAGAACAAAGCAGAATATTGAGCTTGAGTGTGGCTTACAACAAAATGAAAGGTAGACAGGACTATTTTCCAATGGCATATTTCATATAAAGGTGAGAAATATGCCATTAATAATTGTCATACACTCTAAGCTTCCCAGGTGCTTTACCAGCACTGCACAACTTAGTCAATGTGCAGTCACTGAAGCACAGTCACTTAAGCACTGTAACCCCAGGAGTGGACTGTGTCAGCTTCTTTGCTCCCACATGTTGATTGCAGTGACCTTTAAGGTGGTTATTTGTCTAAAATGTTGGTGGAAGTGGAAATCTACCCACCAGAAGAGGAGTCAGGACTATCTACCATGACTAATTTCATATTTATTCCATACAGCAATTGCACAATGGTTTCACAGATGAAAAACCACTATCTGTTGTAACCCGAGCCAATCTTTGTGGCAGGAAGCAGCAGATTCAGCAGGCCTGTAGTTTCCAGCAGATTATGTAGACATTTTCTGATGCTGCAGAAACTGTTTTAAGACAGGCGTTTTTTAATGAATTGCTGTGAGCTGCTTGTGGATCCAACACTAGTGGAATCCTATGTGGATTTACACCGTTCTAAGACTACTGAGGGGTGTAACTCGGCAGATCACATATCTATATACTAATAGCCAAGGGTCCCCTCTCTGTGCGGATACTTATTTCCACAGATTGGGACCGCATGGAGGAAAAAGAGATTATCCTGCACACGTGAGTTACTTCCCAGGTGTGCAGAAAAATCTAAAAACTTTAAAATATAGAGGGGGGAGTTAAAAAACAGCCAAAAAGTAAAACAAAGTTCACTGCAGCTGCGTAGAGAACAGACTTACCAGGGCAGAGAAGGAGGAGCCTTCTCTCCCGGTCCCTCTCTCTCCAGTTGTTCTGATAGCATTAAGTCCTCCCCATGGCCACGCCCCCTCCACCGAACGTTCAAGCCTCCAACAGACAACGTTGCGATTTAAAGCAAACTGCAGCAGTTCTCTTCATTGTGCTCAGGCAGCTCCTTCCACTTTGCAAGAAGGAAGCACACATACACACTACCACCACAAACTGGAGCAGGCGAGAGAAGTTCCCAGTGCCCCAACTTTTCCTCTTTCCCCACCTCCTCCCAGCAAATTAAATTTTAGGTTTACTGATAGAAGGGGGGGGAACAGAGTGGGCAGGGAGGAAATAGGGCTGCCAAATGTGGGCGGGGGGTGGGGGGCGGGGAAACCCCCGCTTTGAAGGCCCGATTTCCGTTGTGGCGGAATCGGGCCCTGAGGGGAACTCCACCCCCCAAGGCTGCGTCACCAGAGGTCACCATATGGTTTCCCCCCGACGATCTGGGCCACGCCCCCAACGTGAGTAACGTCGCACCTCACTTCCGTCGACATGCTGGCGGCGCGTGGGCGCATCCGGAGCTGGCTCCCGGAGCCGGAGAAGCCTCCCCCGCCGGTGAGTTTGCCAGACTTGGCAACCCTTGGAGCAAAACCTTTTTTCTTCGGAGAATGCAAGAGTGTGAGTGTGTGCCAAACTTCCTTCTCAGATACTAGATGCTAGAGCCAGCAAGCTTTTCCATCACCCTTTGCAAAGAAGTCTGGAACAGAAGGAGAGGTGGGTCAGCCTGGCCAGTTCTTTCCCTGCATTGGAATGCCAATAGAGTAGGAATGGCAGAGGCTTCAAATGTAGCTCCCCCCCCCAGTGACACTGTTCTTTGATGCCTCAACCTGACCAAAGTGGTATTGCGTAAATCAGCTGTAATGTTGAGTTACGGTAGTTTAGTCATGGGAATCCTATTAAAACTGCAGAGGTCTGATAACAATGATTACTTTTAAACTGTGGGGTTTCTCTGGACTGCAGCCACCAGTGTTCCCTCTAAGCTGAGTTAGTGTGAGCCAGCTACAGCTTTTTAGCCTCCAGCTCACAGATTTTTGTCCTAGCTCAGGGAGTCACAACACATTATGCAACATTATGTTGTGGGTCCCCTCTTGTCCTTATTCTATTAGGAAGAGTTTTTTTCTCTGTGCGGATACTTATTTCCACCAACAGGGGGCTCACTCTCCCCCAACAGCTCTTCCTACATAGTCAGTAGACTTCCTGGGTTTGTAGAAAAATCCAAAAACTAAACAAATCCCTTCAGGGATGGCTGAATTCTCCCCAAAACCTTTTGAAATGGCCTCTGCAGGGATCTGCTTCAGGCATCAACAGTGAGAGATTAGAATGTTCGGGGGGGGGG
>NW_015168663.1:0-19160 GCF_001447785.1 Gekko japonicus | reverse complement strand
CACCTAGTCTCGGCTGCTTGCTACCATTCATCAGCAGCCACCCTATGAAAGCCAGTGAGGTGCAACAATTATAGCTTCAAAGTAGGGTCTGGAAGACCCAGGTTCAGATCCCAATCTTGCAGTGGAAGCTGGCTGCATGATTTTGGACCAGTCACATATTTCAGCCTAACCAGCCTCACAGGGTTGTTGTGCAAATAATAAAGGAGGAGGGAATAATGAAAGCTGCTTTGGTCCCCAGTGTGGAGAAAGACTGTAATTTTCCTAGGTAGAGGCTGGGGGGTGGAGATGGAAAGCAGAAGACAGAGAGGCAGATAAAGGTAGGTTGGCTGTTGGGTGGGAAGGAAATAGGGTTGCCAACTCCAGGTTGGGAAATTCCTGGACATTTGAGGGGTGGAGCCTGGAGAGGGTGGGATTTGAGGAGGGGAGGAACTTTGGACTAGTGTAATGTCATAGACTCCACCCTCCAGACATTTCCTCCATGAGAACCACCATTGCCAGCCTCCGGGTGAGGAGTGGAGATCACCCAGAATTACAACTGTTGTCCAGGTGACAGAGATCAGTTCTCCTGGATGAAATGGCTGTTTTGGAGGGGTGAGTCTATGGCATCACACCCTGCTGAGGCTGCTTGCCACCCCAAGCCTCACTGTCCCAAGGCTCCACCCCCAAATCTCCAGGAGTTTCCCAACCTGGAGCTGGCAGCCCTAAGGTGAATTGATCTCTGTAGATGGGAGATCCATTGTGATTCCCAGACCGCTGCCACTGCTGCTGTGGGGGAAGAGGAAGCAGGTGGGTATCTAGGAGCACTGCCACCACTGCTGCTGCTACTCTGCGGAGTGGGGGATGAAGCAGGCAGGAGGCTGGGAGAGTGATGGGGCTGAAAGAAAGAATGATGGGGTGGGGGCAGAAAGAGAGAGAAAGAGTGATGAAGTGGGGAGGCAGAAAAACAATGAGAAATATGACAGGTCAGAAAGAGAGAGGAAGTCACATGAATGGAGGAGAAATAGATAGTAAGAAAAGGGGGGCAGAGGGGAGAAATAGTGTGAGAGAGGTAGGGGGTGAGGAGAGGAAGCAAAGGTGTGATGAATGAGATAACCATCCTGCAAGTTTCTTGCGGGTCTCCACTTGTCTATATATCTAATTCCGAAGGTACCCCCTGCGTGCGGATATCTAAATCTGCACATTGGGGGCACCTGGGGGGCAGGGAGATTTTCCTGCGCACGTAGGGCAATGCCCAGATGTGCAGAAAAATCTGAAAACTGTAAAAAATAATAGGGGGGATAATTAAATCTCTCCAAAAGTAAAAGAGCATTCCCTGTGCATGCGCAGAGAACTCTCTGGCCATGGGGGGAGGCTTGGCAGGCCTGGCAGTTGGGAGCCACTCAGGGCTCACTGCTGGTGCTGGAGAGGCCACAGGAGAAGGCTTGGTGGGCCTAGCGGCTGGGAGCTGCTCAGGCCTCACCGCCAGTGCCCGGGGGGAGCGGGAGAAGGGGGCAGGGGAGAAGGATTGGTGGGCCCGGTGGCTGGGAGCCATGTGGGCCTCACCGTCTGTGACAGGGGTAATCACTCTAAGAGTCACTGTCAGCCAGGATAGATATCTAGGGCCTGGCAGTTGGGAGCCACTCAGGGCCTGCTGCTGGTGCCAGGGGGGCCACAGGAGAAGGCTTGGTGGGCCAAGCGGCTGGAAGCTGCTCAGGCCTCGCCGCCAGTGCCCGGGGGGAGTGGGAGAAGGGGGCAGGGGAGAGGGATTGGCGGGCCCGGTGGCTGGGAGCCATGTGAGCCTCACCATCTGTGCCAGGGGGGCTGGGGGGGAGAATTGGCAGGCCCGGGCCTCACCATTAGGGCAGGGGGTGGGGAGAAGGATTGGCAGGCCCAGGCCTCACCATCGGTGCTGGGGGGCAGGGGAGAAGGCTCACCTGCGGCTGCTTCCTCCTCCACGTGGAGCTCCTTCTCCCCCCACGAGTATCGCGGGTCCCCGCTTCTTGTAATGTGTTCTATTTTCTTTATTTAGTGAAACTGAGTTAGAAGAGAGGAAGAATGCCAACAAAAAATTTGAAAGATGATTCCTGAGATTTGGGGAGAAAGGCCAGTTGGGATAGCCAATTAGATGGACTCCGGACCCCAAACTCTAAACCAATTCACTCAAGTAGTGTTTTGGCCCCCTGTTCTGTCTTTCAGTTGTTGCAGGTTCCCCTCAGGTCTCACATACAGTGCCCAATTCAGACTGGGACTATGATGTGTAGGGAGAAAGGGCTTCTGCCCCACCCCACTCCATTATCCCAACCTGAAATGGACTGTGGAGGTGCTATTTGCCCCATTGGGAAAGCCCATATCTATCCTGGCTGACAGTGACTCTTAGAGTGATTACCCCTTAAACAGATTTAACTGTCTAGGTTGCCATTTATTCTAACTACCTGAATTCAGCGAGTCTGTCTGTGTCTTTCTTGAATCTACCCTTCCACCAAGGAGCTTCGTATGGCAAATATGCTTCTTGTCTTATCTCCATTTCCCAGACCATAAGTCTGTGAAGTAGGTTAGGCAGAGTATTATTCTCCTGCTGCCCTGGGTTCTTCCCAATGCTTATTTTGCCCATCTTGTACCTTTATCATTAGCTAAAATGGCAGTGCAGAACTATTGTTTCTGTGCTACTAGTGCATAAACCTGTACTGAACAGGAGTCCTGAGTTTGGCAGGTTAATTCATCTTGAAACTGAAGCCATACAAAGTCTAGAGAAATTAAGCAGGGTGTCAGGGTGCTAGCAAGTCAAGCGAATGCCACTGCTGAGAAAACATCATTGCTATGGGAAGGGAGATTTCCCCCCCCAAAAAATCTCTTTTTTAGCTATAGCCTCTGATTTCTCTTCAGCATCTCTTTGTAGAGAAATCAATACACCCTTTTGTAACTTCAGCCCTTATGTTGTTTTACGATACTCATTACAGGGGGGTGCTCTACCAGGAGGATCTAGGAAGGTCTGGAATCCATGCCCCTGGAGAGTGGAATTCTGAAATTTTGCAGACGCTCCCCTTCCTGCCCATTCTCTCTTTGAATTTGTCTTTGATCAGAAGAGAACTTATTAGAAATGGAATCCAAATTCCTAAAAAGGGGAAAGTAGCAGATTATTTTATTTCAGGGAGAAATTGGGTAAAGAGGAATTAAGAGAATTTGTTTTCACAGTGATATGAGAAAGTAATGCATTCAGGAAGTGTAGGGTGAGCTCATCAGCTAAGGAAGCTAATGAATCAGCATATGGACCTTTTCCAAGGACAGTGCCTTTTTCTCTGAATGCCGCAGGTTTCAGTAGCTCCAATCACCCCAATTTGTCATTGTCAATCAGTTGTCATTTGACTTATGGACAAGATACAAATTTGATGTGTCAAGTATCCCAGCTTTTAAAACTCTATTCAAATATCAGTACGGCCAAAGACTACTTTCTACATTTCACTTTAAGATCCAGGGACATTATGTCACTCCCATCTTTGTAAACATCTTGTCAAGTTGGTTAATGCAGATTTCTAACTGGGAGACAAAACATGGAACCATGGAGTGCTGCTTCTTCTGAAGTCTCAGAGTTCACACATCCATCTCTGAGCTAGTTATTTGAACCATGCCAACAAGATGTATTCAGACAGCTCTCAGAAAATACAATAGTTGTTTTTTCCCCTGAAACAACTTCCAAGCACTAGCTTTAAAAAAAGAATGAAAAGAAAACTAGTATTCTCATACTTTTTGCACATTGTTCCTGGGAGACTGGATTTGGGACCATGTTTTTCCACTCATATCAGAAGCTGCAGCCAACCCTTAAATTCAGGGTACAGTGTTTTTTTAGCACAGTCACACTAAATTTTCAATTTTTTTGCAATGCTAAATTGTATCTACATTTCAGAGTCATCATTTAATTGTTATCCAGGCCAACTTATTACAACCATTCTACCAATATTAATTTACTCAGGGTTTCTGGAAAATGACTGGTAAATGTCAAGTATACCGATAAGGAAAATACGAATCTGGGTGGTTATTACAGCACCAGAAGCCTATATTCCGTAATCACCAAGGAGGTGCATTCCATGCTATGAATATGTGGCTCTGGATTTTTGTTTAGGTCACGATGTTATAGATCACTGCCATCTGCTGTTGCCATCCGACTCTAGTCTTTGGGTTGATCCTCTACAGAATCACAAACTAGAATCCCATCAGAGGAAATATGGGCTGTGTTAATTGAATATGTGTAAGGGCAAAGTTTGGATTTATAACCAATTCTCAGTCTCCTGAAGATGCTGTCATTCTGTGGGTGAAATGAACAAATGCAGTGAACAACCAAACAAATTGTTATTGGGTCCCAGGTCATGGCTGTTACTTACCAGGGTCCAACTGGGCCAAAGGCCTCAGACAGAAAGGGACAAGGGTTGAGCACCACCTATTCCACCTCCTCAGCAACACTGCTGAATTCTGGAGCTAGAGGAGAAGCTTCCTGCTCACTCAGTCATGAACTCCAAGAGTCTCTAGCTCCATAGAACAATTGCCCTGATTGCTGAAGTTCAATGTTAAGTGAACAGTCTACCATAGATTTTACAGTTGTTGTTGTTAAGGTTTGCCTACTAGTAAAATATTTGTAAGATCTAGAATAGTACAGTTTTTTCCCCCAAGAGATGCCTTTTTGTAGTAGTAGATATAAAGTTTGTGATTTACATAATGGGCTATCAAATTATTTTATTACATTTTATATTCTTCTATTATGGCACTTAAAGCAGCTTACATAGTATTCTCAGGAGATCTCCTGCCTAGGTGTTGACCATAGATATCCACACCTGCTTAGCTTCAGTAAGACTGCTGTGTCATGCACCATCCGACAATACCCTGGCAGATGATGCATTGTACAAATGAAACTAAATTTTTGCAAATCACTGAACTTGCAGCTCTTGTACTCAGAAGTCCATCAGGAAATAATCTCCTGCTTAAAAATAAAATTAAAAGTCCATAGCCGTATGACAGAATGTTAAATTGCCACATTTGATGTCCAACATATTCCTCACAAAGCAAATCAATGAGAAGCAATTCATAAACCATTCTAAATGCAATAGCTCAGCAACGGGTGTGTTCTAAGGCCAAATCAATAAGAACAAGACACAAACATAAGTAAGGCTGAAATGGCTTGCAAACAATAGATTAACAAATAATCTTGTTAAAGAACACAGGATAAGAACCAACAGATTTCAGCATTTTCTGCTTCCTTAGCTATTCTTGTGTGATCTGAGGAAAAAAAAACTAATTTTGAACAGTGATGAAAATCTACTGAAATGTTATTGACAGAATGCTTTAGTGTGCCAAACTAGACATTACAGACAATTGTATGTTTGCCTGTTTTATTTTTAAACAAAAGGCAGCCATGAGAGACTGTAATCTTTGCGGGTTCTAGCTCTTATGGCAGGGGGGGGGGGAGGTTCCCTCAGCTATACCAATATACCCCTCTACATGAAAGACATATGTACACAATGTTTCAGAAAAATATGGGGTAAATTGGTCACAACTTTATTGACTACAACTGTAAGAAGCATCGGCACAGCATGGACCCCAATGGATCCCCTGCATCAGCTGGCCCATCTGCCAGCAGATGTACCTGTCATCCAGCCAGCTGGCTTGGGTGGTGACCTATGGAATGGCAGGTTAATGGAGTCCACACAGATGACTGCCCCTTCGTGTTCTCTCGTGCCATCTGGTTGTGAAGATACCTGCTGTTAGTCCTTGAGCAAGCATGCTCACTGTCATCCCTCACGCCAAGACACATGATGGATCCCCATATTCAGAAAATTGGTGCACAGGCCAAATTCTGCAAATGGTTCTGGTCCCATGCTGTTACCGCCACAAGAGCTGGGTGATACCCCGTCCGGCTCCCGCCAACACTCCTACAGCTGTAGCCAAGACAGCAGGGCAGCTCATATTCCATGCAACCAAATGTCCAGTCCCCATGCTGACAGGTTCACCCCGTCAGACCAATACAGAGATTCCAGCCTGTAAGAAATGTCCAGGTGGTGAATCCAAATGCCCCCCAAGGTCTCCACCGCCCTGCCAACCCTGCCCAACATCTTCCGTCTAGTGACATCCACCTTTCCTGGTTGGTGACTTCCCACCATGAACACTGCTTCAGCCAGTCTGACCAGATTATGCTGATGTCAGGCAAGTCCTTCTGTGGTATTGCCAGATCTGCAACCACTTGGTGAGCAAGGGATACACCTGTCCTCTCCACCAGGTCATTCTCCCCGAGGTGCAATATCAAAGCATTGGTTGGTTGATTCTCAGCACAGCAATAAGCAATCCTTGGTTGCAGGGGCTCCCAACGTATACCTCCCCTGCTGAACCATGTTACTTGAAGAGCCACACCCAGTCCCAGGTTCGTGCCCCATCCTGATGACTTTGCATATACTCCGGCCCAATGAATGATGCTATTTCTGCAAACCCATACGGTCTTGAGCCGATGTCCTGGAACCAAGGGAGGCTGAGTTAACCATCATGGGCTGTCAGCCAGGTGCAGCCTGATGCAGATTTTGTATGCCCGGGATTGCCAATGCCCGATACCCTGTACTTGTGAAGGAGAAAACCCCAGCCCCGTGGTGGTGGTGGCTGCACCAATTCTGAAGGAGTGGGGGCCAAACTCCCAGTGGGGCTGCCCTTAGTATGCCCTTAGTATGCCCACTGCAGCCCTTAGTATGCCCACAAACTGATACCAGGTCAGTGGTGTACTGTCCTGGTGAAGATTCAGGGGACTACCCACCTGGGCCCAAATAGCTATGAATGCCTTTGAGGCCTGTATGGGCCAGGGGCCACCCCCTGGTCAAGGCCCCAGCTGTAAATGAGCCCCCCCCCGGCCAAGCTGATCTGTTTTCGACTTCCTAATGACTAAGGTCAACCCAGCCGGGCTGAATGACACATCTCGAACTCCCAACGAATGATTCTTAAATGCCATCTTTGAGTTTGCTACCAGTTCCACCACCCGGAGGGCCCCAAAGAACACCAGTGTGAATGCAGCTTCGAACAGCATGGTCTCGTAGAGAGACCAGCAGACTACAGGAAGCTTGTGTAATATCTTTGAGAGCATGCTGAAGGTGACTGGCCTGCACTGGTCAGGCAGCCGTGCAGCAAGCCTATGCCACCCTTCAACAGCCTTGTGGGTTAGGGAGTTGCACAGGTTGGTAAACTCATGGGCCTTACTGACAAAGGAGATGGCCATCATGTGACCCCATATGGTGTTGTGGGAGAACCCCTTGTCACAGGGATGTGCTATGTAGCTGAGAACCCTATTTTGTGATACGGGCATTTTTCTAGGCCCCCCAGATTCTGCCGAAAAGGAGAAAAAGGCTTCCAATACTCTAGAATAGCTGAGAAAAGTGGCTGGTGCTATGGAGCCATAGATCCCCTGCATTATGGTACCTTCCCAAGGTCCCAGATTACCATGGGAAATGGGTTTGAGGCGAGATTGGCTTCGGGTGCCAGAGTGCAGAACCGCTACTCCTGGAAGCGAGACAAAGCATCCACAATGCTGTTATCCACCCCGGTACATGCTGCGCTGAGAATGTAATGTTGGTGTCTAAGCAAATTAATACCAGCTTCCGAACCAAGCGCATCACCCACTCTGACCTAAATGTCTGCTTGTTCACTACCCATACTACCACTTGGTTGTCACACCAAAACCACACCCACCTTTTCCGGAAGAGGTGACCCCAAATCACTGCTACTACCACTATGGGAAAAAGTTCAAAAAATGTTAGGTCCTGCAGGATGTCCGTCCCTACCCAGCTAACTGGCTATGACAGGGCACACCACCATCCATCGTAGTAAACTCTGAACCTGATGCCCCCAACCACATCTGATTGAATCTGGATCACGTCTCGAAGGTCCAAGGACCTCTGCCACATGGTGATCCCATTGTAGTCAGACAAAAACTGCAGTGATACCCTCAGGTCCTCTTTCATGCCATTGGTAATCCTAATGTGGTGATGAGGGGCCTGGACCCCCACCAGGGCTATGGCTAAATGGACACAAAAGGCCCTGCCTGGCGCCACCACCCTGCAGGCAAAGTTCAAATGTCCTGCCAGTGACTGCATCTTGTGTAACGTGCACTTGGATCTCAGGCAAACTGGAAGCCCCCGCTATGGAGTCCAGTTGAATTCCCAGGTACATCAAACGGGATGCAGGCCCCTTGGTTTTATCTGCTGCTAGAAGGACTCCGAGCTCACCAGCTAGCATTTGAAACGCCTGCAAATGACTGGCACAGGTCGATTCTCCTGTGGAGCCCATGATTAGAAAGTCACCCAGATAATGAGTGATGTGCAAAATGCCAGCCCGTGACCTGGCGGCCCATTCCAAAAAAGTACTGAATATCTCAAACACTGCGCAGGCGACTGCGCAGCCCATGGGCATCGCCTTGTCAAAGTACCAGAGCCCTTATAATTTAAAACCCAGTAGGCAAAAGTCATCCAAGTGTACTGGTAGCAGCCTGAAGACAGACTGTATGTCACACTTGGCCATCAAAGCCCCCCTCCTGCATGCTTTGACCAACCCCGCCTCCTGGTCAAACGATGCATAGCGAATTGAGCAGAGCTTGGGGGGGGGATGGTGTCGTTAACTGAAGAACACTTGGGGTATGAAAGGTGATGGATCAGGTGATATTTGCCAGGCACCTTCTTCAGCACCACCCCCAAGGGGGACACCCTGAGGTTCTCTAAGGGTGGACCAGTGAATGGGCCTTCGATGCAGCCTGCAGCCAGTTCGTTCTGTATTTTTTCTGCTATGACCTCTGGCAGCTCTCTGGTGGATTTCAAATTACCCGAATCAGCAACTGCTCGAGGCCCAGAAAATGAGATGGGAAACCCATGTGTTTGAACCCGTTGAGATGATACTGGCTCACTGACTGACTGAGTGCAAGGCCTCCTCTGACAGGAGTGGCGGCCAGAGACCACGAGGCCGATGGGGCATTAATGTTTTGTGTTTGAAGATGAGGCGCCAGTGGACCCTCCCGGCCGGATGTGGTCCCTCCTAGAGAGACCCATCAACAGCCTAGCTGCAGCATTCTGCACTAGCTGCAGCTTCCGGATTTGCAAAAAAGGCAGCCCCAAGTAGAGAGCGTTACAGTAGTCTAGTCTCGAGGTGACCGTCGTGTGGATCACAGTGGCCAGGTCCTCGCGGCTGAGATAGGGGACCAACTGCCGGGCCAGCCGTAGATGGTAAAAGGCTGACTTGGCAGTGGCTGACACCTGGGCCTCCATTGTTAACGAAGAGTCCAGGAGCACTCCCAAACTCCTAACCTCCTGCACAGGCACCAAAGGTACCCCACCGGAGGTCGGGAAAGGGAGCCCCAACCCCCAGCCAGTCCGACACAGGCCCAGGACCTCCGTCTTTGCCGGGTTTAATTTCAACCAACTCAGTCTGAGCCAACCAGCCACGGCTTGTAACGCCCGAGAGAGGTCATCGGGACCAGAGTCCGATCGGCCATCCAACATCAGATAGAGCTGGGTGTCATCAGCATACTGATGACACACAAGCCCATACCTCCGGACAATCTGGGCGAGGGGGCGCATGTAGATGTTAAATAACATGGGGACAACATGGCTCCCTGGGGCACTCTGCACTCAAGGGGGTGCCTTCGGGACCGCTGGTCCCCCATTGCCACCCTCTGTCCCCGACCTTGGAGAAAGGAGACGAACCACTGAAGGGCAAGCCCCTGAATCCACATGTTGGCGAGGCGGTGAGCCAGCAACTGGTGGTCGACCATATCGAACACAGCCGACAGATCTAACAACACCAGTGCCGCCACGCTGCCACGATCCAGATGCCTATGGAGATCGTCCGTTAGCGCAACCAGAACCGTCTCCATCCCATGACCCGGGCGAAAGCTGGACTGGAAGGGATCAAGGATGGAGGCCTCATCCAGGTAGCTCTGTAACTGTGTTGCAGTTCTGTAACTAACAGCAATAAAGGATGAAGCAAAAAGGCTCACACACAGCATGCACAAACAAAATGAAACAAAAAGGAGTATATTTGTACATTTCCTGGGAACCCTTTACATAAGAACCCTAAGAGGTGTGAATTATTAATTTCTTACAACCCTTACTGTAGTCGATCAAAACCACAGTCATATGAACTAGGTGTGCAATTCCCTGTTTGCTTGGCAGAGAAGTTTGTCATTCTATCAGAACTGTAATCTGGTGACAATGCCCATTTGGACACATTTTACTGAAATGAACTGTTAGTATGCTCATCTCCATAAGGAAATAAAACTGAGTGGGCTTTTCCCCCTACAGAGCTATTCCCAACAAAGGAGATAAAAATGGAGCAATTACTGAAAGTCTGTGGAGTGTGCTTTGTGAAAAACCCATTGCAAACACCTGCATGAATTCATGAGTTTGAGAAAAGCCCCAATAAGCCAAGCACATTGTGTGGTGTATTGTGCTTGTGGCAGAGGAGTCTTATCACAAACAGCATGTGCATCAACTGGAGGACAGGAAAAGGAACACCAAAGACCAGCAGTGCATGGGAGAGAGACACAGACAGTTTCTGTTTCTACAAACCAGTTAATGCTGTTCTGGCATTAGCTACATGTGGAATTAGTATGAAAGCATCACACCTCAATGGGTGCATTCAGACGGGGCATTTGCAATGGAATAGGTGCCAGTTGTTACCGGCGTTCACACGGCGAACATCTGCCTTCCGTCCCTAACCGTTGCAAAGAGTTTTACACCGTTGTATTCTGCCACTAGGTCCCCAAGTGGTGGTATCCTGAGTACAACGGTTGTAATCGCTTTACCCCCGTCTGATCGCTCTCCACCGTTGCAGAGCCACTTCCGTTCGGAAGCCTGAGGCTTCCGATTTTCGCCCACCATTTTTTTTAAAGGTCGGCGATATGCGCTTGGGCGAAGCTTCACCCTGGCGTTTGTTTAAAAAAGAAAGAAAAGGTCCTTAGTTTAACGTTTCGGAGGAGTCCGGGACTTCAGGGAGGCCAGTTTGGTCTTTAAACTTTAAAGGTAAGTCCTTACCTTTAAAGTTTAAATGTAAGACTGGGGTTTTTGCGCATGCGCAAAGATCGCCATTCTGTGGATGGCTGCCTATGCGCTTGCTCAAACTGAGTGTTTTTTTTAAAAACACCGACGTCCGCTGCACGTGAACGGGCATACAGTGATGGGCTCCGCAGACAGGAGGTAAGTGTGATCGCGTTTCAGCCGGCATAAACTGCACCGGTTCCAACTGGTACAGTTTATGGCGGCTGAAACGCCCCATCTGAATGCACCCACTGTGTATTGTACCATTGAAACAATTCACCTTCCTGTTTTCCCTTTCATGGGTTGGTTCTGTTGTAATCATAACTCTGCCACCTCCTAATGCTCATAGACATCAACCAAGATATTCCTCCACAGCCCTTTTTTTTTTTTAAAGGAACGTGCCTTGATTTGTGCTGTTATTTTAGGGTACAATATTTCTATTCCCCTGTCCCCACACTGCTATTATGCAGCAAATACATTAACCCTGCAACCCGTACCCAAGGAGCACCCCCTCCCATAAGGCTACATCCAAGTTTCAACTACTTTTAGAAACAAACTCTCACTCTGAGGTTTGTCTTTTTCATTTGAAAACCACATGCTGAGAAATGGCACTAATTCTTAAAGGTGTCTTAGCTCTGATTTTTTTTCTTTTTTCAGAAAAAGGCAATTGTGGCAGCTGTTGCTGCCTGCTTAGAAGCTGCAAGTAGCAGAGCAGGAAGTGCTATGAACATGTAGGATCAATGTAGAAGCGTCTACAGCACTAAGATTACGCTTCAATACCAAGACAATAGGAAAAAATCACAACACAAGTTGGCTCATCTGAAGATTGGCATTGTAACAGAGATAGAATGGGAGAGCTGTGGATGGTTACTGATCCCATCTGTTTTATCACTGTAGCAGTGTTTATGACAGATGGCAATTGCACCAAAATTAACTGGTGTGGAACCACCTATAGGTCAGCAGCAAGAGAGAGACAGATCCACAAAAACAGGGGTGGGGGAGAGTCAATAACGAAAATATTATGTGCTTTCATGCTTCTCCTACATCAGGGGCATACACTGCTAGGCAGGATTGATAATAACCCCAGCCCCCTTCTCTGTTATAAGCAGGGTCCCAGAGACTGGTCCCCCTCATGGATCACTGCCTTGTCGTGGCGAGGGGGCTTGCGCAGTTCAATGAAGCTGTGGGCTATGCCGTGAAGGGCCACCCAAGACGGACAGGCCACAGCAGAGAACTCAGACCAAGCGTGATCCACCTGGAGAAGGAAATGGCAACCCACTCCAGTATTTTTGCCAAGAAAACCCCATGGACAGTATCAAAAGGCTAAAAGATATGACGCCGGAAGATGAGCCCCTCAGGTCGGAAGGTGTCCAATATGCTACTGAGGAAGAGCAGAGGGCAAGTACAAGTAACCCCAGAAAGAGTGAAGCGGCTGGGCCAAAGCCGAAAGGACCCTCAGTTGTGGATGTGTCTGATGGTGAAAGGAAAGTCCAATGCTGCAAAGAACAATACTACATAGGAACCTGGAATGTAAGATCTATGAATCAAGGTAAGCTTGACGTGGTCAAAAATGAGATGGCAAGACTGAACATCGATATCCTAGGAATCAGTGAACTAAAGTGGACAGGAATGGGCGAATTTAACTCAGAAGACCATTATATCTACTACTGTGGCCAGGAATCTCGTAGAAAAAATGGTGTGGCCTTTATAGTCAACAAGAGAGTGCAAAAGGCAGTACTGGGATACAATCTCAAAAATGACAGAATGATTTCTGTCCGATTCCAAGGCAAACCATTCAACATCACAGTAATCCAAGTCTATGCCCCAACCACTGATGCAGAAGAGGCTGAAGTGGACCGGTTCTATGAAGACCTACAACACCTCCTAGAACTAACACCAAAAAATGATGTCCTCATCATCATAGGGGACTGGAATGCTAAAGTAGGAAGTGAAAAGGTAACTGGAATAACAGACAAGTTTGGCCTTGGAAAGCAAAATGAAGCAGGGCAAAGGTTAACAGAGTTTTGTCAAGAGAACACACTGGTCATAGCGAACACCCTTTTCCAACAACCTAAGAGGCGACTCTACACATGGACATCACCAGATGGGCAACACCGAAATCAGATTGACTATATAATTTGCAGTCAAAGATGGAGAAGCTCTATCCAGTCAGTAAAAACAAGACCTGGAGCTGACTGTGGTTCAGATCATGAGCTACTCATTGCAAAATTCAGACTTAAACTGAAGAAAATTGGGAAAACCACGAGGCCATTCAGGTTTGACCTAGATCGCATCCCTGATGAATATACAGTAGAGGTGAAGAATAGATTCAAGGGTCTGGATTTGATAGATAGAGTGCCTGAAGAACTATGGACAGAGGTTCGTGACATCGTACAGGAGGCAGCAATCACCACCATCCCAAAGAAAAAGAAATGTAAGAAAGCAAAGTGGCTTTCTGATGAGGCTTTACAAATAGCAGAGGAAAGAAGGAAAGCGAAAGGCAAAGGCGAAAAGGAAAGATTTACCCAACTGAACGCAGATTTCCAGAGAACAGCAAGGAGAGATAAGGAGGCCTTCCTGAATGAACAGTGCAAAGTAATAGAAGAAAACAATAGAATGGGAAGGACTAGAGATCTCTTCAAGAAAGTTGGAGAAATCAAGGGAGCGTTCCATGCAAAGCTGGCCATGATAAAGGACAAAAACGGTAGGGACCTAACAGAAGCAGAAGAGATTAGGAAAAGATGGCAAGAATACACAGAAGAACTATACAAGAAAGACCTCGATGTCCTTGACAACCACGACGGTATAATCACTGACCTCGAGCCAGACATCCTGGAATGTGAAGTTAAATGGGCCTTAGAAAGCATTGCTAACAACAAAGCTAGTGGAGGTGATGGTATTCCAGCTGAGCTATTCAAAGTCTTAGAAGATGATGCTGTTAAAGTGCTGCACTCCATTTGCCAGCAAATTTGGAAAACGCAACAGTGGCCACAGGATTGGAAAAGGTCAGTATACATTCCAATCCCAAAGAAGGGCAACGCCAAGGAATGTTCAAACTATCGCACAATTGCACTCATATCACACGCTAGCAAGGTCATGCTCAAGATCCTACAAGCTAGGCTTCAACAGTACGTGGATAGAGAACTACCAGAAGTACAAGCTGGGTTTCGAAGAGGTAGAGGAACTAGAGATCAAATTGCCAACATTCGCTGGATTATGGAGAAAGCAAGAGAGTACCAGAAAAATATCTACTTCTGCTTCATTGACTATGCTAAAGCTTTTGACTGTGTGGATCACAACAAACTATGGCAGGTCCTTAAAGAGATGGGAGTACCAGACCACCTCACATGTCTCTTGAGAAACCTGTATAAGGGCCAAGAAGCGACAGTTAGAACCGGATATGGAACAACTGATTGGTTCAGCATAGGAAAAGGAGTACGACAAGGATGTATATTGTCGCCTTGCTTATTTAATATATATGCAGAGTACATCATGCGAAATGCTGGCCTGGATGAATCACAAGCGGGAATTAAGATTGCTGGGGAAAAGATCAACAACCTCAGATATGCAGATGATACCACTCTAATGGCTGAAAGTGAAAAGGATCTAAAGAGCCTCTTGCTCAGAGTAAAAGAGGAGAGCGCAAAAGTGGGCTTGAAGCTCAACATCAAAAAAACTAAGATCATGGCATCCGGCCCCATCACTCCTTGGCAAATAGAAGGGGAAGTCGTGGAAGTAGTGACAGACTTCACGTTCCTGGGATCCCAGATCACCGCAGACTGTGACTGCAGCCATGAAATTAAAAGACGCCTGCTCCTTGGGAGGAAAGCGATGGCGAACCTAAACAGCATGATAAAAAGTAGAGACATCACCCTGCCAACAAAAGTCCGCATGGTCAAAGCAATGGTATTCCCAGTAGTCATGTATGGCTGTGAGAGTTGGACTATAAGGAAGGCCGAGCGCCGAAGAATAGATTCTTTTGAACTATGGTGCTGGAGAAGACTCTTGAGAGTCCCTTGGACTGCAAGAAGAACAAATCAGTCAATCCTCAAAGAAATCAACCCTGACTGTTCCCTGGAAGGCCAGATAATGAAACTGAAGCTCAAATACTTTGGCCACCAAATGAGAAGGGAGCACTCACTGGAAAAGACCCTGATGCTGGGAAAGATTGAAGGTCAAAGAAGACGGGGACGGCAAAGGATGAGATGGTTAGACAGTGTCAGCGATGCAACGAACATGAAATTGAGCCAACTTCGGAGGACGGCGGAAGACAGGAGAGCCTGGCGGGAGATTGTCCATGGGGTCGCGAAGAGTCGGACTCAACTGTGCGACTGAACAACAACAGAGACTGGTGCATGGGAAGATTAGAGAATTTAAGGATTCTAAGTCTTCTGTCTCCTGAAATGTGGAAACCATCCAGGCTGATGTGAGAGAATGCCAGTGTTATAGTAAGATTCAGTGATTAAGGCTGCAGTCACACTGGAGGCTTGACACGATCTGGCAGCACCTCGGTTTGCAGTAGTTTAAATTGTTACAGAAAGGAGTGCTCAGATAGCACACACTGAAGTGGACCCCCCTCTGACATTGGTGTTGAGTAACGCCAGGTCCATAAATAATAAGACCTCAACCCTTCGGGATTTTCTGCTTGAACAGGGAGCGGACCTGACGTGCATGTCCGAGACTTGGGTGCAAGATGGGGTTACAGTAGTTCTCTCCCAGCTGGCTCCTCCTGGGTTCTTGGTCCTTCACCAATCATGGACTGTGGGGCAGGGGGGAGTGGCGCTACTCATTCAGGAGGCTTACACCTTCAGGGTGCTCCCGCCACTGAAGCTTGTGGGTATTGAGTGCTCAGGCCTAGTGTGGGAAGCCGGGGAGAGTTTAGCCATTTGGCTGGTGTACTGTCAGCCTAATGCACCAATCAACAGCCTGCCGTCTCTGGTTGAGGCTGTGTTGGGCTGGTCATTGGAGTATCCTAGGCTGATAGACTTGGGTGGCTTCAATGTCCATGCCAATGATGCGGCCTCTGTACCGGTGATAGACCTGGTGCTGTCCATGGCAGCGCTAGGACTCACCCAATTTATAATGGCCCCCACTCATCAGGCTGGGCATAGGCTCGACTTGATCTTCACGGCGGGGGTTACAGTGGATCGGATCACTGCTCTGGCAGTGCCATGGTTGGAGCACCATGACCTGAAGGCCCATGTGAATGTGTCTCCCTGACCCTGTTTGGGCGGCGAGCATATTTTGGCTCACCTGCAGAGCCAAATGGACCCTCAGCGGCTTCAGATGGCTCTGCGGGATTCTATGCCCTCTGGAGGCTCATTAGATGAGCTTGTCAAAGACTGGCACAGCCGGCTTTTGACAGCCATCAAAGAGATCGCACCCTGATGCCCTCTGTGCCCCCGCTCTAAACGGGCTCCCTGGTTGACCAAGGAGTTGCGGCTGATAAAACAAGGGCTTAGACGGCTAGAGAGACGGTGACGGCGCACCCATGATGAAGCAACAAGAGCATCTTACAGGACGTTTATGAGATCCTATGAGATGGCAATCAAAGCCTCGAAGAGCCAATTCTACATGGCCACGGTTGTGTCTGCTAGCTCATACCCAGCACAGTTGTTTAGAACTATTTGGTCGCTAACAGAGCTGCCTCAGGGAAGACCAAATGCTAGGGAATTGGATATTGGCTGTTAGGCTTTTGCGAGCTATATCGCAGATAAAGTCTTGCTGCTCCGCCGCTATCTCCCTGCCACAGTTGAGACACTGAGTGAACTTGAGGTTCCATGCATGTTGTCATGATCTGGGCTGTGCCACCAGGGGCCTACTAGGCCCAGAGAGCCTGGCTGGCAGTAGGTGAGGCTGGCCTACAGCTCCCAGAAGCCCCTGAGAGGTTTTGGAGCCAAAATTAACCAATAGGAAAAGAGGACTTGGAATCAAAGATCTGGAGCAGCAGGAAAAGCTGTTCTTCCGAGAGGGCAGAGCCAGAAGGAAGGCTGCTGCAGGAAGAAACCCTCATCCTGAGGGAAGGGTGAGTAGTCTAGTGCCACTTGGAATAGTGAGCTAGGGACAGTATATATTTAGACACGTTAGGTCATTTGATTTCTTTTCTTTTCACCCACTTACTGTTATTATTCTGCACCTTGTGGTTTGACCTCCTAAAACTCTGCCTGGTCCTCATGCCTATTATTCGGCCAAAAGGGAGGTCAGAAGGTCTCGGGAGGGTGCTCTGGGCCTTCTCAAGGAAGCCTGGAACCAGAGTGGTCGCAGCATCAGGTGACACCCCACCTGAGCCATGACACATGTCTTCTGGCTCTATTCTGGATTATTTCTGTCCACTCAGGCTTGAGGAAGTCAACAAATTGCTCTCAACGGTATGCCCAACCACGTGCAGCCTTGATCCGTGCCCTTCATGGCTCATAAAAGCTGGCCATGAGGGGTTACGAGGTGCCCTCAGGGATATTATCAACAAGTCCTTCATTGAGGGACTGTTCCTGGGGGCACTCAAGGAAGCAATGGTCCGCCCTCTCTTGAAAAAACCATCCTTGGACCTGGCTGAGTTGGCCAACTATCAGCCGGTCTCCACTTTGCCCAATTTGGGCAAATTACTTTAGTGAGTGATGGTGATTCAGTTGCACAGCTTTATGAATGACACTTCCATGCTAGACCCATTTCAGTCCAGCTTCTGGCCAAGTCATGGGACGGAGACAGCATCGGTCGCCCTCACAGACGACCTCCGGAGGCATCTGGATCGAGACAGTACGGTGGTGCTGTTGTTCTTAGACCTGTTGCCAGCGTTCGACACCATCGACCATCAGTTACTGATCCACCACCGCGCCAACACTGGGATTCAGGGGCTTGCCTTGCAATGGCTTGTCTCCTTTCTCCAAGGTTGGGGACAGAGGGTGGAGTTAGGGGAGCAGACGTCCCAGAGGTACCCGCTGGTTTGCAGGTTCCTCAAGGGGCAGTGGTATCCCCAATGTTATTTAATATCTACATGCACCCCCTTGCCCAGATTGCCCAGAGGCACAGGCTAGGGTGTCACCAATACACAGATGACACCCAGCTATATCTGTTGCTGGGCGGCCAGTTCGACTCTACCCCAGATGACCTGGAGCAGGCACTTCGTGACATGGTGGGCTGTCTTAGACTGAGCTGATTGAAATTTAATCCAATGAAGACAGAGGTCCTGTGCCTGAGTCGGAGTGGATCGGGGGTAGGGATCTCACTCCCAACCTTCGATGGGGCACCATTGGTGCCAGCACCGAGGGTTAGGGGTTTGGGAGTGCTCCTGGATGCCGCCTTAACAATGGAGGCCCAGGTAGCAGCCACTGCCAAGGCAGCCTTTTACAATCTGCAGCTGATTAGGCAACTGATTCCCTTCCTCGAATGCAATGACCTGGCAACAGTGATTCATGCTATGATCACCTCGAGATTAGACTACTGCAATGCTCTCTACATGGGGCTGCCCTTGTCAGATCTGGAAGCTGCAGCTAGTGCAAAATGTGGCAGCCAGGCTGTTGATGGGTCTCTCTATATGAGACCACATCCAGCCTGTGCTGAAGGCATTGCACTGGCTGCCAACAGCTTACCAGATTCGTTTCAAGGTGCTGGTTTTGACCTTTAAAGCCCTATATGGTCGGGGGGCTGCCTACTTGAGGGACTGCCTTTCCCCACATGTGCCCCAGAGAGCACTGAGGTCAGCGACACAGAATCGCCTGACTCTCCCTGGCCCGAGGGACACCAGGTTGGCTGCTATGAGAGCTAGAGCCTTTTCAGTGGTGGCTCCACACTGGTGGAATGAGCTCCTGGATAACAACAGGGCCCTGTGAAACCTTTTACAGTTCTGCAGGGCCTGTAAAATGGATCTCTTCCACCAGGCCTTCGATTAGGAGCTGCCACTGATATATGTGCCACCAGAACATGCTATGGTCCATACGGAACACCGGTGGATACTGCCTCCCTCTATGGGATTGTATATTGATGCTGCCATCATCTGCATTGCTTTTGTTAGAATTTTATGATGTTAGGTAGTTGTTTATGTATATTTTATTGTATTTACTGTTTTATTGCTTTTAATGTTTTTTTCCCCCTGGAAACATAAAGGTTTTTTTTATTATTAAATATAAAAAAACAGTTAAA
>NW_015168662.1:1179864-1185934 GCF_001447785.1 Gekko japonicus | reverse complement strand
AAATAAATAAATAAATAAATAAAACCTCAAGGTCTTCAGTGAGCTGCACAAAGCTTTGAAAAAGTGCCCAGTTCTATGTTCTTTGACACAGAAAGTATTTCATATTGCAGTGCTGCCCCACATAGTACCTGATCAAATTGTTTTGCTTGCTTACAAAAAGAAAATTAAAATATCCAAATGCACTTAGCATAGAGAGAAGTAAAAAACTGCTATGTTGATATGGGCTATCTATGTAATAATACCATATGTACATGTATTATGTTTAATGCAACAACAGGGTAGAGCTACGCTTTTCAGAGGTCATGAGAATGTTAATGAAAATCTTGCTACTGTGCCATATTTCCCCTTAGCATGTATTTTCACTCATGTTTCTGCCATTGCTCTATGTCTTTGACTGGCAGCAGCAAGAAAATGCATGCTGGACTGGATCTTATGAAGCACAAGCAAAATATCAGTGTGGAACTTTATCCTTTTTCTCCATCATTTCTTGTGTCCTCACCCTAAACCTGATACTGGGAGTTAGAATTGCCTCATGAACAAAATGCTGCAGGGTACAGGGATGCAGACAGTAAAGAGGAACAATGAATTGAAATTATCCTTGCCTGTCTCTTCTACTGCTGGAGTTTCTTCATTTAATTGTGCTCCTCACTGCTGTTTTATGGTTCTGTTGCACTTGTCCATGAAACTTCCCTATGGCGGGAAGGGGGGAAGGTCACAAGGTTCTGCTCACATATTGTGAGCACCCTGTTGCTTGCATTTCATAGGATCCAGCTCAGTGTGACAATGTTTATGTACAGGATAAGGATCCCTTTTTACTGAAGTAGGGGGGAAACATGATATGGAGATGATATTTTCAGTGGCATCCCTAGGGCCCATGTTGCCAGTAATTTGTAGTTGTTGTTAAATCTATCCTACTTTTCAATATCTGTTTTCAAAGTCCGTATGCAGCTTGAAACAAGTACCCATTAAAACTGGTTACACAGTCATATTAAAACCAGTGAAACAAGTAAATCAAATGTAATGGATGAAACAATGAGTAAATCTTAAAACACCAAATGTAGACCTTGCTCTCAAAAGACTGATGGAACAAAAATGCTTTTGTCAGTTACCTTAAAAAGAAAAGTTATGGGCCAAAATGGCCTGATGAAAAAACCTTATGAATGCCAACAAGTGCCTGCAAAAGGTAGTACCTAGCCTAGTTGGCAAAGCATAAAGTATGTATGCAGGGAGGGGAGTAATTTGGATGGTGTTCCTTGTGATTCTCCAGACTGAGCTGGGATGTTAATGGCTAAAACCAGTACCTTGAATTTAAGTTTGGAAACGTTATGGTCAAAACCAGTACCTTGAATTTGATTTGGTAATTAAGGACAGATGTAATGAAAGAGTCCCTCTCTCTGATTCTGATACCCTTGGCATTATGGAACTAGAAATCTAAGACTGTGTAGAAAAATCACAGTGGGGCCAAAATGTAAACACTTCGTAAACAGCTCCCTGCAGAAACAACAACAAAATCCAGTTCAGACTTTAAAACTCCAGCGTGTGACATCAATTGGTGTAACTATAGGAGGGGATAGTAAAGACATCTACTTCTTTGTTTAATTGTAGATTAATTTGGGTTACAGCCTGTCTTTACCAACCCCAGGCTCCCAGCTGTTCCACCATTAACACTTCACATTTCAGTAGTCCCTTTATACTTGTTACATAAAAAGAGACAATCCTGTAAGTGATTAGATTCTATACTGGAAATTGGTGCACTGTCTCTCAACTTTGTTTTAATTTAGCATGGAATTCTGGTACACCTTTCATTGGCACTAATGCATATTAAGTAACAGAAACAATAATGGTGGTATCATGTTGCCATGTTGTTTTTTAAGTAGGGTTTGCTGCAGAACAGCTTAAAAGAATTCTCAGTCATTTGTTGGTGACTTAGCATGTGAAAGAAATTAGAAAATGTTTATTGTTTTTGGTAACCAGACCATCAATAACTTCATATTTCTGTCTGTCCAACTTGAGTCAGTGTCATTCTGAAATTTAAAAAATGAATCATAGAATTATTTCTTTTTTTAATTATTTGTTTCTAAAAATTCCATTTAAAATTATTGAGGCTTATTTTAGAGTAATACATTTGCTATCTTGGAGATAGTTGCTCTCTCAAGAATCTTTTGCATCTGAGGCAGTGCATGAAAGCTTATTCTGGAATAATATTTTGTTTACCTTTAAGGGCCATAACACTCAAGTTTATTTTTGCTGCAGGAGACTAACATTGCTGCCCCTCTGGAACTATTATAATGGAAGGCACTACATTGAGCTGTTGCGAGTAGAAATCTATCAACTTCATAAAAATGCCGACAGATATCTTCTTTCAGCAACTGTACACACAACATTATGTCAAACGGCATAAATTAGGGTTGCCAACTGATACACAAATCTGCCTGCGTGCTCCTGTTACCAAACTGGAAACACAAAGTCGGAGTCCAATGAGTTAGATGAATATCTGTTTAATGCATTGAAACAGGGAATACAGGGCTGAGTGCCTTTGTACTTCAGCAATACCAAAGCTGTATTCTGCCATAACCAGGAGGGGCAGAAGGTCTTATACCCCAAGTGACATCACATATAATTTACACATTAAAGAATCTCTAATTGGTACCAAACAGTCAACATCATACAAGCATCATTTGACTTAAAATCTTACTATTGGTCATGTATGTCAGTGATTGCATTTGCTTATCTGCTCTTCAGAGCAATAGGAACGTTAGGGAATACTGAGATCCTTTCTGACCTTAGTGAAGCTAGTTCCTCTTTCCCCCTCTTCCCCTTGTTTTTGGGGAGCTGGGTGATAAAGGTTGTGATTCACATTTCAACTTCGCTCTTGATGTCCTTGAAGCTTCTTGAATATGCATTCCATTCTTATTGCATCCTAATTATATCCCCAGGGGCCTCTAATGATGTTTTCCCTTAATATATAGCTTCATATACCAAAAGTGCAGTTATAAAATATATATTCTACTATAAGTTTCTCTAATCAGAAAATTCTAGGTTACATACCAAGATCTGGATCTATTATAATTAAACTTTTGAAGGCACAGTGACAGCTGTCAGCATATAAACATGTCAGAGGAAATATCAGAACCCACATTTAGAAATCACATTCATTTTCCCCTTGTCCTACACAACCTTCAGGTAACAGCTGGAGAGCATCCACCATTACAGTGGATCTCCAGATAACCAAGAGAATGGCTGCTTGGAGGGTGGATTATATGGCATTATACCCTGCTGAAGTCCCTACTCTCCACAAGCCCCACCCTCCCCAGTCTCCACCACCAAAGTCTCCAGGTATTTCTGAACCCAGAGCCGGCAGCCCTATTTTAAGCCCATTCTTTAGTTATGAACCTAATTCAGGTGGGTGGCCATGTTGGTCTGAAGCAACAGAACAAAGTTTAAGTCCAGTGACACCTTTAAGACCAACAAAGTTTAATTCTGGGCATAAGCTTTCATGTGCATGCACACTCCTTCATGCATACAAAAGCTTATACCCAGAATTAAACTTTGTTGGTTTTAAAGGTGCCACTGGACTCGAACCTAAATTCGGTTGATCTTAAAAAATAGGATGCTGGCAATTTGAAGTCATGAATATCCAGTTTCTAGAAGTTGTACCATAAATGCTGGTGAGAAAAGGAGATCTTTGTTATAGAGGCTAGACAATGTGGATACCCTGTACAGAATTTTTGCTTAATCTTTTTTTATTCCAGCAGGAAATATGGGATGTATAAAATCCAAAAGAAAAGAGAATCTTCATGGAGATGGGCTAGATATGAAGACCCAATCAGTACGTAAAACTGAAAGAACTATTTATGTGAGGGATCCAACGTCCAATAAACAGCAAAGGCCAGTAAGTAGATAGTCTCAGGGAAGAATTGCAACAGTGAGATCATAGCATGACTGGCACATCTTAAAATTCAATTAAAAAAAAAAGCTTGCAGAAGTGAAAATTGATTTTTGTCTGTAGTTTTGCTTTGTAGTTGTTCAGCTTGCAAAGAATATTGCTGAAATCACAAGCTTTTTTGCACATAGGCTCTTGTGAATAGCTCCATTAACACACTGAATACTTTGCCCCACCAATGCAGATGCAAGACGGTCCCACTGACTGTAGTTCACTAATCTGGCTTTTTGATCTACAGTTGTATGGCAGCTCATTCTTCAATGAGCACCACTTGGCTTATGAATTCTTCTTGATGTATTTGATGCTTTAAAAGAAACGGAGGCAACTATTAAAAAGTATTACAAAAATTCTTACTGAGCATCACTATTTAAATAACTTCCAAAATATGCCTCTTGCTTCATGACTATCAAGGTATTTAATAACCTGAAAGGAAAGGTTCTTTTCAAAGTGTGGCTACATAAATAGGAAATATGCCCTTTCATATGCTTACTTCATGGGCCAAAAAGGGAGGGTCTTTGTAAATGAGGGGTGGGGACTTGTACTCAGTTTGGGGTATCATGCTGGAACTGAATGCACGTCTTATCTGTATCTTATGAAAATAACCAAGAGCAAGATACCAATCCTTTCTTGATCACCTTTTATGCATATTTACAGGAAACAAGCAGTTAAACAGGTACACCTGAAAAATTAAAACACTATGGCTATTTTGTGCATATCTTTAATCTAACATTACCTACTTTATATATACACAAAAGATAAATGCTAAAGCAGCCTGAATAATGATTCTCTATGAATTCTGATTCTATTGAATTCTGAAAAATGATTTCTCACTAAGTATTTTCATTTAATATGATACACTGAATTTGAAGATGTGCAGAGTGCACAGTGTTTTGTGTGTCATTTTGCTTGATCCTAATAAAGTATTTCATAGACTTTGTTTCTTGTTGTAAACATTTCCAGAGTGCCTTTCCCACACAATTTAAATGGATGGAAGGGCAGATGGCATTGTCTTTGTTTTCAACCACAGCTCACACTTCCCTTGTTAGCACTGAGTACATTCAGAACACAGCCATACAAGTCCACAACAGTTTTTTCACCTCCCTACCAGTGAGTCTTCAGTAATAAATAGATAATAAACATTTTGGTAACCTGTTTCCCTGCCATATGCAAGCATTCCGCATAGCCCCCTTTTCTCTTAGTTTGTGCCTGGGCTGAGCATTGCAACAAAATGCAGTAATGATAAAGGAAAGTACCTCTAAGTATACACAAAAAGCCTTCCCATCACTCCAAGTGACTGTGGCCTGTCTCTACACAGATGCAGTGAGTTTGGGGGGGGGGTGTCCTATAGCATATGGTGCAATCTTTACACAGTTCCAGTCCATTCCTTCCCACATGGCATCCACTCCACTTTCCCCCTCACCCCCTGCTAGCATTTCTGATCAGAGGGTGTGCTCATCCATGCCTACTCTTTTGGCATAGAACAAGGCAAGAGAGAGGCTCTGTTACCCTCTTTGCCTTCTCTGGTAATAAAGGTAACAATAATTTTTACCTCTACTACTGCATGCATCTGGCAGTCTCTTCTTTGGGAAGAGGCAACTCCAGTGAGAATCTCTGGACCTAAAGTTTTCTCTGTCTCATTTTTGGAGATGGTAGATGGGGACTTTGTACTATTTTGCTGGATTCCTTGGACAAGTATGAGCTAGGTAAATTTTGTACTTCTAACCCCACACACACACACGTACACACTTGGTGGTCTGGTAAAAGTCACAATGTTATCAAGTGTTTCTAAATACTGGCCAAGAAAAAATATAATTAAAAATAGTGACTAATAAATGTGAGTTCATAACTCTGACATGAACATTAACGGCTCTTTATTATTATTCTAGCCAAAACCAGATGCACTTTTACCAGGTCAGAGGTTCGAACATTCAGAAGGTAAGTTTATAAAAGCTGCTGGTTAGTACAAGTTTGTAAAATCTATAAATCTATAGTAACATCTATACATGAATGGGAAAAAAATCTCTTAAATTTATATATTAGCAGAGAAGGATCTTCGGGCCACTGTAGTAGCTTTATACGCTTACGATGGTCTTCATGAAGATGATTTGTCCTTCAAGAAAGGAGAGA
>NW_015168662.1:1136928-1179810 GCF_001447785.1 Gekko japonicus | reverse complement strand
TGTAAGGACAATAAACTTGTTTTTCTTTAAAAAAGAATATTGAGATTGTTGGGAAGCTGAATGTTCTGCATACTATTGTGCACCATTAAAATATTATTTATTTCATTTATGCCCCACCTTTTGCCCCAATGGTGATCCAAAGCAGCTTACATCATTCTCATCTCCTTAATTTTATCCTCACAACAACCCTCTGAGGTAGGTCAGGCTGAGAGTGTGTGACTGGCTCAAGGTCACCTAGCAAACTTCCATGGCACAAGTGGGGGTTTGAACCTGGGTCTCCTAGATCCTCGTCTGACAGTCTTAACCACTGCCCCATACTGGTTTGACCTAGTGAATGTGACAGAAAATACATACAGCCCTGTTTTTAACTTACTGGATAATTGGTAGTTCTTTATCATGTGCAGGGCAAACAAATTTAGGTAGAAAAACTCCCCTTTGTATACAAAAACTCAGATTGCACAGCTATCTGTAAAACTTATTTATCTGTGAAAAATACACCCATTTCTACTGAAGCTTAGTATGCTGAGTTTATATATAATTTACTTCCAATTTACATCCTGCCAAAATTAAAAGTACATTAAGCTTAAAAGTACTTTGTCCAGTCTTTCAGTTTATACTTTCTCTGCTGTGCTTCAGCCCCTAAATTAAAGGAAAGATTGGTGACCCCTGATATAGTCAAAGCTATATTGATTGTGGTCCCCTGTCCCAGTGTATGAGGGCCTCATCTACATGTGGCTGGTCCGTGTTAACATTAGGGTTGCCAGCTCCATGTTGGGAAATAACAGGAGATTTGGGGAGGGGTTGGAGCCTGGAGGGGGGGACCTTAGCATGGTTCAGTGCCATAGAGTCCACCCACCAAAGCAACCATTTTCTCCAGTGGAACTGATCTCTGTAGACTGGAGATCAGTTGTAAAGTGGGAGATCTCCAGGTCCTGGCTGGAGGTTGATGATATCTGTGCACAAGGACCACACCAGATTGCTCAAACAATTAAAGATGACAAGCATTCCGGTATGTGCTGTTTCCATTTTTTCCCCCTCAGAAATCATAGGCTTCAGTGTTCAAAAACAAGCATCCAGTAGTTTTTCCCTTCATCTTATACATTACAGTAGGAATTCCCAATAGTGAGACAAAGTATCGCCTCCAGTTGAAATCAACGCATCCTGGAACGCTTGTCAAGTCATCTTTAATTGTTTGAGCAACCCGGTCTTATTGATAACACTCATCACTCTGAACATATTTTGGACAATCTTCTTGTTATAAGCTCAAGTGTCGCATGGTTTTGAATAGTGTGTGAAGTACAAGGAACAGTGTTTTGTTACCTTGTAACCAAAGCAAGTTAATGTTTGTAAAACAGGAGAATTGGTACATATTGACCAATGTTTTTGTAAACTTTATTCTATTTTGCTAATAGCAATTGCATACAAACCAATTTACACAGTTCTGTTCTTTTGTCTTTAAGCCCACCTGGAGGCTGGCAACCTTAGGTACCATATTTGGGTTTGGACTCACAGTTTGCAAATATATAGACATACACATATATACACATGTGTATGTATACACACACATACAAGTCCTCAGACCACTTGATTGTGAGCATGCCTAGCAGAGACCATTACTGTATCTCCCCCCCAGTGAAGCCTAAGAGATTTTTTGTTCATTAGTTTGTTTTTTTGGAGACTGATGAAGGTGATTGTTCCTATTTGCTTAGATGAGTGTTGCTCTTTTCTTTTTCTCAGGCATGGAGAATGGTGGAAAGCTAAATCCCTCGTGACCAAGAAGGAGGGCTTTATCCCAAGCAACTATGTTGCAAAGGTCAACACCTTAGAAACAGAAGAGTAGGTTCATCATATTCAGCTTTTGTTATTCACCACTTAACACATTGCTTGTTCCAACTTGGAAAGGAAAGAAATGTGTAACTTTTTTCAAAATATTTTTCAGATGGTTTTTTAAAGATATAACCAGGAAAGATGCAGAAAGGCAACTTCTAGCACCAGGAAATAGTCCTGGAGCTTTCCTTATCAGAGAGAGTGAAACATTAAAAGGTAGGCAATGGCTTTTTGAATCTGTTTCCAATTTAAAAGTAAACTCAACCTTCTACCCTTCTTCAGTAGATACTTGACTAGTTGAGGGCTTCTCCATGTGATCTCTTCAGGTGTATGAATGTACTCAATTTAACCATACTTTATAAAGGTCATGTGAAAGGCCTTCCTACTTCAGCTCCTAAAAATTACTCTTCTGAACAAAAAAGTTCATTCACAAATAAGATGTCAAAGTTTGTTGAACAGTGAACATGAATGTGGTTTGTTGTTGGGCTCAGGCTACTTTCCCACTCCTTGTGCATTGAGCTGAGATTGAAGTTCAAAGTTTTCAAGCTAACTCCAGTTTGTCATGACCCCTAAATGTGCCTCAGCAAACTGAAATTCGTTTCTCCCCAGTAACGGGAAGCTTTTAATCATGGTCTAATCAGGGGTGGCCAAACTGCAGCTCAAGAGCCGTATGTGGCTCTTGCACACAATGTCATTTAATGGTTATAAAAAGCAAATTTGCATATTTTTCAATAAAAGTGCGTGTGTGATACTTGTTCATGTCTTGCCGCTCTCAGACATCTGATGTTTATTCTGTGTGGCTGTTACGTTAAGCAAGTTTGGCCACCCCTGGTCTAATCCCCGTTAAGAGTCCCAGTTACTACGAAAGAAGAAACCTAACTGTGGAATCCTAAATAGAGTTGCATGCTTCTAAGCCCATTGACTCAATCTCTGAAGTCACTCTTCTTTTTTTGCCCCAGTGTGTTCTTCAACATAGGAAAAATGGGTTCTTACAGTTCATGAGAAAAGTGTATGATATCTTTGTATTACAAGTACCATTTTTAAACCTGTTTAGTTTATAGGGAAACATAATGAATTTTAAAGTAAACCTAATCTATATATTTTTAAAAATTCATCCCACTTATAATTGGGTTTTGTCTCGCTCATACAAGAGAAGCATTTTCCTAACCCAGTGTTTGCTCTGGAGACCTGAGTTCATAGTGCTCATGTCTTCCTGGTCCCTGATGAGAAAAGCGACCCAGTAATGTTTAGCCTAGCTTAGATATATTCTTTGTGCACTTTGATGTGCACTACTATGCCAGAATCCATTCCTTTAGGAAGTGGAGTAAGGAAGACCGCAAGTCGATATGTTAATTCTGCTTTGTTACTGTTAGAATTGGTGCCATATGGAAGCAAAAGAGCTCTTCTTGAGAATTACTAAAAGTTTGGTGCTGATATAGTAGCCCTTTTTACATATTTTGTTGATCTACACTCTGCAGAAACATGAAGCTCACATGCGAATTCTACATGATAATCACCAGAATAGGTTTTATCTTGCATATAAATAGTAACATGGTAATCCTGACTCTACAGTTTTGCTTTCGTGGAAAGTGGCAAAAACCAGTAGTCTCATGAACAAAAATAGCTGTTGTGGTAGAATAAGGGAAAGTGTAAAGTCTTTCTTTCTTCAGGTGATTTTAGTGGATCTGAAACATGATTCTCTGGCCTAGTCTTTGGAAGGGGTTAGTATCTAGCAGAAATTGCAGTCTCTCTTCCACAAGGCTTTTAGAAAGAATAATTAATGCTTTAGCATTAAAACTGACCAGGACAGCAACAAATTGATTTGGTGTGAATTTTATCTATAATGCATACAATATAATCTTTTTTTTAATTGTCCACAGGTAGCTACTCTCTGTCCATCAGGGACACTGACAGTCAACATGGTGATGTTGTCAAGCACTACAAAATCAGAAGTCTAGACAATGGAGGATATTACATCTCCCCAAGAATTACCTTTCCCTCCTTCAGTGACATGATCAAACATTATCAAAGTAAGTCAGTTCTTAAAAATACTAGCTTGACAAAGTACAAAATGCTGTTCTATTTCAGGTCACTTAAGTCAAATGCATTTTAACGTAGAGTACTAGACTGTGGGAAAGACAAAGCTTTGACTTTTATCTGCCTTAAAGTAAGGGGAGAATCAGATTAAACAGGAAGTCTTTGGTTTGAGAGATTAAGCAGTGTTTAGAGTCTTGTGTGGACCTAGTGATAAACTGAAGTTATCAGCATTGTAATTATCTTGTACCAACACTGTAGCATTCATGTGCCCATACTTGCTGTGGGAAAGAAAAATGGCCTTTGGCTTCTAAGAGAGTACTGTTTGACTTGTGCACAGACATTTTTTTTAATACTGATCTTTACTGATGTTTATGGGATTTCCCCCCTTTTCTCCTACGCACCTATTTTCACCAGGTAAGGAAAAAACATGCTTTGAATGCACTTGCCTTCTGATTTTAATTAGTTTATTTGGGTTCTGATTGTAATCATGGCAAATTAGCACCAATTTCTACTTCTTCTAATATAAACGTGTTTCAAATTGTTGTATTAGTTCAGAAATATAAACCTTCAAACCTGTTTTTGAAAGATGAATAACAATGGATTTGGTTAAGAAGCTCCATTTATATTGTCAGTAACAAACAAAACAGACTTTAATCTAATGTTTCTCCTGTGAAAGGGCATTTGCTATTGACAATTGCCAACAATCCTCTAAAGCAATCACAGACTGTGGTTTGATAGTGGGTTGCACAAAACTGGATGGGATTGACTCAAAAGCATTCTCATTCTTATGTTAGCTTTCTACGTTAGTGCCAGGTGGCATCAGATAGAAAAATCAAGAACAATGGAGTTGATGCTACACATTGCAATGCTTAACTTCAAAAAACTTCTCATATCAGTTGTCTTGTTGATCTTGCTGATTTTTAATTTTCAGAACCTTAAAGAAGATAGGGAGGCCAATTTTTAGTGTATTAGAGTCAAGCCTGGCATGAGAATTCTGAGCTGAGCCTTACCTGAACCAAAGTAGAGCTATTTTTAATGCTTCAGGCCTGATTCTGCTTCCCAGTGTTCTTTTCTGTGTGAAAGGCACATTGCCCCTCCCTCAGCTACACCTATTTTATCTGCCAGCCAAGGACTCAGCCATGTCTAAGCAAAATAATATGTGAAATAAGACTTTTTGCATTCCGATGTCTCAATACACCTCTCTATAAGTACCAGATGTGCTGGGGAGAAGAGACAGCAAAATCCTACCCCAGATCGCCCAGATCTTGGGATATGCCTGATGGACCAGGAGCATTCAAGGAGGAAAGAGCCTCCTTAGAAATGCCCACAGGAGGTAGAACTGCCAATCTTCTGGATGACCCAAACCAATAAGAAATTAGGGAGGGTGGCTAGAATTAGAGATTTAAAAATCTGGGTCTCAATCAGAGACAGACACAGGAGATGGAGGGTAGGATCCTGCGCAAATTCTACATTGTACATCCCAACAAAGCTAGCCAGTATTCTAGGTAAGAAATCTGAGTTGTATGTCAGCATGGATGAGATCCTGTGATCTGATCTCTGGTGTTTGTGCCTAAGTATCTGAGCAAATGCTTTGCTGTAGAACTTTGTGTTGTCTTTGTATTCTCATCATAACTGCTACTCAATAAATCCTGCCACCATTCAAGTCTTGTGAGCTGTCCAGGAAAAGCAAGGATAAGATCTGGCTACCATGACACAGCCTGGGGGCAGAGCTGTTCTGAGGCTGCCTTTTGCTCAGCAGATAAAAATTCCCTAAACCAGGAGTCCTTGACAGTGCTTGGTTTTTGTAACTAACAGGTGTTGGTTAAGACCCTAAACTGTAATGTATTTATCTCTTAAAACAGAGCAGGCAGATGGCTTATGTCGAAAGCTGGAGAAAGCATGCATTAGTCCCAAGCCACAGAAACCATGGGACAAGGATGCCTGGGAGATCCCTCGGGACTCAATTAAATTGGTCAAAAAGCTTGGAGCAGGTCAATTTGGAGAAGTCTGGATGGGTAAGATGCTTGTCTGGTTGAAGAGCTGCTCAGATGCTTAATTTATTGTAAAATATTTCTGAACTTATGGTACTGAGGAGCTAAATTACTAACTCTGCATTTCCTTTGGTTTCATTTAAGTAGCGTAGGAATTGTCACATGATTTCCAAAACTGCTTTTGTGTGTGTGCATGTGCATATCAAACCTGTCTGTAATTAGGTTGTCTGTCAAGAAGCCAGAATGATCCTCAGTGTTTGTACTGGGGTCTCACATGGATTTTGTGTCCTTACATCTTACGCAGTCTCTTGGAGCTTATATGTATTGGATGTGTTTAAAAGAGATCTAGATGCTTTACAGACCAGGTCATTCATATGAACTATTTTATGTAACTTTTTTTTTTGTCAAGGCAAGCAATTGGAGTAGGGCTGTGACTAGTAGGGCAGAACATCTGCTCTGCGTGCACAGAGTCCCAGGGTCATGTGTCCAACGGTATGTTCAATAAGTGGTCAAGTAGCAGGCGATGTGAAAGACCTCTGCCTGAGACTGAGAGAGCTGCTGTCAGTGGGAATAGACTGCGAGACTAATGATCTGACTCTATATAAGGCAGTTTCATGTGTTCAGTTCTGTTTATTTTATTTAAAATATTTCTGTTCTGCCTTTCCACCCAAATAGGATCCCCAACATCAAACGTATAAATGAACATCAAACATGAAAACATTTCAAAATAGTTAAAATAAGATATATTTAAAATAATTCAATAATTCAATAAAACATAAACGCACAACACCAAAACACCAAAACCAGGGAGCATGGCTAAGAACAGAATGCCAAACAAAACAAAAAAGTCTTCACCCACTAACAGAAGACAGCAATAGAGGGAGACAGACCAACCTCCTTGGGGAGGGAGTTCCAAGGGTTTTGCTAAAGCAGGTAAACAACTACCTTTCATCTCAGGCTTAAGCCCCAGTTGAGATGTCCTAGGTGCTATTAACAATAAACGATTTGTTAAGAGTAAGGCCTCTTTTTTCTAATGGAAGCTTCTCCCCTGTCCCAGGGACCTTTTCCCCCCAATACCAAAATGTCCTCTTGTATCGTAGATTGCACCTCTGTGTACAGCCCTAGTACTGCACTGAAAGGCCGGAATCCACAACTAGTAGTTCTTTGTTTGGAACATTGAATGAATAAACTCTGTGTTTATTCCTACCCTATGCCTCTTAATTATCTGGTTAGTGATTCATAGGAGGAAAATGTCTGCCCACTTCAATAATAATATTTAGCATGTGTATAGCACTGCTATTGTTTGAAGCATTTCACAAACATTATACAAAATCTTTATTCAGGAGTCTTTGGCAAGGGACTTCTTGAAAGGTGTGGGAGTTTTGTAGGGGGGAAAGTCTGAGTATATAGTGGATTGGATCCAGCCAGCTTTTGCACTCAGTCTACCCCAAATCCCACCTTGTTACACATGCCTTTTGTATGTGCAGGACCTATTACCCCTCGCATAACCCTTTTTGGTGATCAAAGGGAATCCCTCCTCCCTTTTCATGAGCAGAAAAGCTGGTTTGATCCAACTGAATACTTATTCTTCATTCTTATTTATCTTTATTTAAAACATTCTATCTTATCTTTCTAACCAGTTAGGGCCCTCAAGGCAGCAAACAGTTAAGACATTAAAATCAAGTTTAAGAACAATACATATATGTAAAACAGAAAGAAAAGTCAATAAGGAAATGAAAAGCAAAACAAAAAAAAAGCTTCACCCGCTGTCAGAAGAAAGTAATAGAGGATAGATACCACACTATGGTTAAAAAAAAGTTACAGAAACAGATTTTCCTTTGCAGAGGCCGTAATTATTCTTCCTCAGCAAGGCTCAGTTTTCTGTATGCTTATTATGGAACTTCAGTAAATTAACATTTAGGGGGGAAAGATGTGCTCTGAGTTCTAGGTAAATGGAAAATAGTAATGCCTTTTGCTTTAAAAGAATAATTTGGTCCAGGACAATAATAAAAATGTGAAGCATCCATGGGGGTATAGAATCATAGAGTTGGAAGGGGCCATACAGACCATCTAGCCCAACCCCCTGCCCAATGCAGGACCAGCCTAAAGCATCTCTGACAAATATTCGTTCAGCCTCTTCTTGAAAGCTGTCAGTTAAGAGAAGCTAACCACCTCACTAGGCAGCTGATTCCACCTTTGAACCACTCTAACCGTGAAAAAGTTTTTCCTAATATCCAGCCGATATGTTTCTGCATGTAATTTAAACCTGTTGCTTCAGGTCCTATCCTCTGCTGCCAACTGGAACAGCTTCTTGCCCTCCTCCAAATGACAGCCCTTCAAATATTTAAAGAGAGCAATCATGTCCTCCCTCAATCTCCTCTTCTCCAAACTAAACATTCTCAAGGCCCTTAGCCTTACCTCGTAGGGGTCAGTCTCCAGACCCCTGATCATGCTCGTCGCTCTCTTTTGCAAGCTCTCGATTTTGTCCACATCCTTTTTGAAGTGAGGCCTCCAGAACTGCACACAGTACTCAAGGTGCGGCCTGACTAAGGCAGTATACAGAGGGGCTATGTCCTCCTGCGATTTCGACGCTATGGCCCTTTTAATACAACCCAAGACTGAATTTGCCTTTTTTGTCACTGCATCACACTGATGGCTCATATTTAGTTTACAGTCCACCCTTACCCCAAGATCTCTTTCGCATACACTACTCCCCAGAAACGTATCCCCCATCCAGTATTTGTGCCTGACATTTTTGTGGCCCAGATGTAATACTGTGCATTTATCTTTGTTGAATTGCATCCTGTTTGCAACTGCCCACTTCTCCAGAGTATTAAGGTCTTGTTGAATTTTAACTCTATCTTCTTGGGTGTTTGCTACTCCTCCCAATTTGGTATCATCAGCAAATTTAATGAGTAGCCCTTCTACCTCTTCATCCAGATCATTGATAAAAAATATTTAAAAGTATCAGGCCCAAAACCGAGCCCTGCTGAGCACCCCACTGGACACCAATCTGATGAATCTGATGAAATGCTGTTGACCACCACCACTTTTTGGGTGCGGTCCTCTAACCAGTTCCCTATCCACTGAACTGTCCTATAGTCCAGTCCACAGTCTTCCAGAATGTCACGGGGATCCAGGGCTATTTTTGGGCAGGAACGCACAGGAACGGAGTTCCGGCTGGCTTCCAAGTTGGCCACGCCCAGCAGGAACATAATAGCATAATAGGCCACACCTAACAGCAGAAACTCATTAGGATTGGCTACATTAGGGGTGTGTAGCCTAACATGCAGAAAAGTTCCTGCGACAAAAAAACCCTGGGTTGGACAACAAACAAGGTAAACAGAATAAGAAGCAAAAGGTGGGTGTGGCTGGATGAACACACATTTGGTAACATGGGGGTGTGGCCTAATATGCCAATGAGCTGTGCTGTCAGGGGTGTGTCCTAATATGCTAATAAGTTTCTGCTGTTGGGTGTGGCCTATTATGCTAATGAGTTCATGCTGGGCTTTTTCTACAAAAAAAGCCCTGTGGGGAACCTTATCAAAAGCTTTACTGAAATCCAGGTAAATCACATCAACAGAGTTCCACGATCCAGTAAGCTCATCACATGATCAAAGAAGGAAACCAGGTTGGTCTGACAAGATCTGTTGGGGGCAAAACCATGCTGATCCTTCAGATGCCTACAGATCAATCCCTTTAAAATCTGCTCTAATATCTTCCCAGCAACAGAAGTCAGACTGACTGGCCTGCAGTTTCCCAGGTCAGCCTTCTTCCTTTTCTTAAAGATTGGGATAACATTTGCTCTTCTCCAGTTTTGTGGCACATCCCCAGTCCTCCAGGAGGCCTAGAAGATAATGGAGTCTCTGCAAGTTCATTAGACAGTTCTTTGAGCACTCTTGGGTTTACAAGGTTCTTGGCATCTCCATTGCAATGACAGGTGGTCTTCAGTAAAAATAAAGGTAAAGGTTCCCTTGCTCGAAAGCCAGTCGAATCCGACTCTAGGGTTGCGGTGCTCATCTCCGTTTCAAAGCCGAAGAGCCAGCGCTGTCCGAAGACGTTTCCGTGGTCATGTGGCCGGCATGACTAAACACCAAGGCGCACGGAACACTGTTACCTTCCCACCGAAGTGGTACCTATTTATCTACTTGCAATTTCTTGCTTTCAAACTGCTAGGTTGGCAGGAGCTGGAACTAGAGATGGGAGCTCACTCCGTCTTGCGGCACCCGGGTCTCGAACTGCTGAACTACTGACGTTCCACAGCCTGCAGTTCAGCGTCTTAACCAGTTGAGCCACCGCAGCTTCTCAGTAGGCTGAGGGAAACATTCTGTAAGACATTCTGTGGCCAGCCATTAATTTCTATGAGAAACTAAAATACACTTGAAATGGAGACAGAAGTTCTCTCCTGACATGTGACCCGGTTGCATTCTGCAAGGGCAGAGAACTGTGTGGGCAGTGTTTGTCTGTGTGTCTCCCCATAGTGTACTGCCTTTTCTACCACTTGATTTTAGCAATTTCATTTGTTTAGTAGAAAATACATCCTCTTTTGTATTAAAATACAGTTCTTGGGCATCAAGCAACAGATACCATTAGAGCACTTACTATTTAATAAGCCCATATGACAACAATTTTGGACACTGAGCTAATATACAGAGGTTAGTGAAGTGCTGTCATCTGTAGCAGAAAGAACTAATTTCAGGAAGTTCTGTGCTTGCATATATGCATACAGAACTGGAGAAGGGTGCTTCTGGTTCAAGATGTTTCCTCTTGTTTATGTGAGCCTTTTGACGTCTATATTTGGCTTAGCATGGTTGGTTCTCTGTGGGTTATTGTTACGTTAAGGGTAAAATTACTGCACTGTGAACCAAACTACATGCTTCCTCTCCAGGCTTCAGTATTAAAAGCTGGTGGGAAACATTTTGGTTGCAAATATCTTAGAACTTGATGGTATAATTCTGTGACATTCCAATTGTCTTTGTTGTCCTGGAGGGTCCGTGGCCTCACCAGTTCCTAAAGGATTATATTTACTTAGTATTTGGTTATTTCTGAATGATTTTATGGTGTCAAAGGAATAAAACAGATTTTAAAAAACAGCATGATGATCTGATAAATCCACATGTTGATCAGATAAGATACTTACTGAAGCCTTTAAATTTTAGAAAAGTAGTTGTGATAAGCTGTTGCAGCTAAAACAGCAAATAATTTTGTAGCACCTTAAAGACCAACCATTGTGTTATGCATGGGCTTTTGTAGGCAAGAGCCTTCTTTATCAGAAGTGATCACTGAAGAGGTATGTGTGTATGTACACACAGATGGCTAATCGTGTGAGGAGCTGTTTTTGCAAAAAGAAGATTGAAAAACATAAGCATGTACTAAACATGTATTAAATTGAAAAATAAGAAACCCACAGCTTCAATCAGCCCCTGACAATTCTGTCTCTGTGGCAACATTGTAATAGATCCAAATAATAATTCATATGTATTCTTTCAATATTGTACTTTGATATCAGGAGAGCTTCTGCTGCCCCTCTGTAGTCCCTAAGATGCCAAGATTTGGTCTTGGAAATCTATTTCCATGATTGTTCCTTTAAATTAAATGATGTATATTCCCTGGTTAAATGTACGCTCTCACACAAATGTCTACTTTGAGGAGGAAGCTTTGTGTAAACAAGCTGGATTCTAGTGTGATAGGAAATCTCAAAACAGAAATCTTAAACAGGAATTTTGTACAACATTGCTGCTTAATCATGTGACAGCCAATAAAGCCAATACCTTGAAGTATTGGCTAGTCCTGAGCTCATTAATACTACAAGCTTCATTATCAGTATGTTAACATAGTAATAAGCTACCTATGCTGCAAGGTGAAATCAGCTTCTCTGTAATTTAACTTTTCTCCTCCTTCAGTTTCCTGATGTCCAAAAGGCATTAACCATTGCAGGTGATTGTGAAAAGCAAATAGTGATAAAAGGCTAAAGTGAATCAAACACTGTGCTGAAAGGGAAGCCTGTTCTACCCTCCTTAAGGGCCACTGGTAACTTATGTGACAATTAGTCAAAGCCTGCATATGAGCAATAGCTGCCCGATAAGAGCAGCTTCACTTTCCTCAGTAGGTAATGTTCTCATGTGTCTTCTGCACCTCTCTGGTTCAACTGCCTGTAGTATTTGAAAGAGAGATGTGAGTGTACAAATGTGTAGTGGCAATCACTGAGGAACAGCACCCAGAAATCAGTGAAAGGATTGATCTCAAAGTTGTATTCCATCTATTCAGATAGTTTGTATGTATACTTCTTAAAAACATGGTATTTTGTTCTGGGCCTTTGGTGTGTGGGGAAATTAATATAAAATCAGTCTACTATGGACATCGAGGCAAACAGTGACATATCTGGATACTTACACCTTGGCTTTATTAAAAGCAATAAAGCACTCTGACAATCAGTTTCCCATAATAATATCTTTCATTCTAGGTTACTACAATAATAATACCAAAGTTGCAGTTAAAACACTGAAGCCTGGTACTATGTCTGCGCAAGCTTTCATGGAAGAAGCCAATCTTATGAAATCACTTCAGCATGACAAGCTGGTTAGATTGTATGCTGTAGTCACCAAAGAAGAACCTATTTATATAATAACAGAATTCATGGCAAAAGGTAGGAATTACTGGTTTTAGTAACAAGAAAATACCATTTTTGTGTGTATGAATGTGAACTACTGAAGTGATTTGTTATGTATAAAAGTGGCTAAGGAGTTTGTTTACAGTGTCAGTTTCATATCTTGGGACAAAATTACTGCAGGCAAGCAGTTTAACAGGGATGCACTAATGAATAAATAGCTGGACATTTCGGAAGATAAAGGAATGTACCAAGATTTTGGCTCACACATAAGTTCTTCTTACTCAGGCCAGTGTCTTGTGAGTTGTATTCATTTATAGAAGCATGAGATGTAGGGGAACATAGGCAGGAACTCATCTCACAGATAGTGGTTATCTGTCTATGGCATGTACTTACTGGTTTGTACAATGAAGCACATTGTAAGGATATTTAGAATTGTCTACATCATATTGAATACAATATGTTGCTTAGGAAAAAAGAAAATTATGTGCAGATAATTTGTATAATCAAATCATAGAATTTTTGTCTTTATGTAGAAGGTAGGTTATTTTGAAAGTGAATTTATCTTTGCACCTAGTCTCGGTGCTAAGATTACAAAGACATGAGCTCTCTGAATCTTTAAAAGCAGCTGTATATTGGGTTCTTAGGGGGTTGAAGGATGTTTTCAAAGGAGGTACTCTTTAAAAAACCCTTCATACAAAAAATATGTGGTTGCACTTTGAGTGCAGATTGTACATAATCATCATACCCACTTTTTTTTCACTACACGTGAGTGGGATGTGTACACATTGGGAACACATTGCTACTTGCTGAAAACAGCTTTGTAGCCACACTGAGCTTTTGCAAAACAGAAACCTGAAAACCTTACCTGTGTTGCAAAAAAATTGGTATGTTTCCTAAATTAAAAGATGTAGAAATAAATTTCTGCTTGATTCCTCAAAGATTCGAATTTTTTTACTTATTTCTTGGTTTAAAATTGTTTTAAATTTTTGTTCACACAGGTAGCTTGCTTGATTTTCTGAAGAGTACAGAGGGTGGGAAATTACTGCTTCCAAAGCTTATTGACTTTTCAGCTCAGGTAAACAAAGCAGTAATATAATATAACACATGGGTATTACAGGTCTGTTGCTGAGAATTCTGATGTGGTTGCCTTATAAAAAGGATTTTACTTTCACAAGGCTTTCTGCTATGGTAAAACAGAAGCCACAAGAAACTGGGACAGCCATTCCCACTGTCACAATACCTGGTTGAAGTTCAGTCTATTCAATCACAAAAAGTGATGGAGAGGTACTTTGGCCTCACCTGGATCTATCTTCCACAACTGCCTGGAGGTCAAGTGTATTGAGGCATGCTTTGGTCCATACCTTTGATTTCCATCATTTGGATACTGAGTTTTTATTTAAAGGTAAAGGTTTCCCTTGCTCGTCTCCATTTTCAAGCCAAAGAGCCAGCACTGTCCAAAGACGTTTCCGTGGTCATATGGCTGGAATAATTAAATGCTGAGGTGCACGGAATGCTGTTACCTTCCCACCAAAGCGGTACCTATTTATCTACTTGCAATTTCTTGCTTTCAAACTGCTAGGTTGGCAGGAGCTGGGGGCAGAGACGGGAGGTCACTCCATTACACGGCACTAGGGTCTCGAACTGCTGAACTACAGACCTTCTGGTCTGCAGCTCAGCATCAACCTCTGAGCTACCACGGTGCCCAAGTTTTTATTTAAATGTATTTAAATTAAATTTAAAAATTAAATAAAAGTATGCTCATATGTGGCCATAAAAAGCTGTTTCCTGTTTTGTGGGGCAGATTATTATGACATTTCTCCTGATGCTTTAGGCTATTACTACCAACTGTTGCTAAGTTGTATAAGGGTCAGTTTGATTTGTGGTTTGGTCACAAATTATGTCAACCAGAGCTGGTAGGGGACAGAATATTGTACCTAGGAAATGTCCTAATCATCTGCCTCGGCAATATAGGGAGCAATTTTTTTGACTGCACATGGCAGGTCAAGTACAGGTTGATGAGAATAATAAAATGGCATGCCGAGAATGTACTATAAATAGTTACTCTAGTACAATGCTGGGTAGTGTCTGGATTCAGACCCCAGAATTCAGAAAAAAGTATCCTTTGAAATACTAAGTGGTTTATCTGTAAGTATAGCTTTATTGTGTAAACTTAAATTTAATTATGAAGGGATAATTTGTTGTACTCACAGTACTGTTACCTGTGTGTCACCATTTCCTGTAATCCTTGACTAACTTGCTGTGATGTCATGGAAATATTTATGTATTTCCTAATTGCAGGCTTGGGCTATGCTGAGAGAAGAAATTTTGTGTAGGGGAAGGAAGAGCTGCTTGCTATTGTCAAACAGAATGCAAGGATTTTGGCTTAGATCTAAAGTGATTAAGAGGGCAGGGTATGACTACTGCACAATGGATGTCAGGAGAGGCCAGAAAAAGACTAATATAAAATGACTGATGAGTCCTCTAAACTAGGATGGGAATGGGGGGAGGGAAGAGGGGGAAATACTCCAGCTGTACCCAAAACTTTCTTTATCTGGTGGGCATCTACAAAGACAAGGTAACAAATCTATAGCACACCATTTTCCTTGGCAGGGGCTGGCACCTGTCTTCATCAACTCTAGGGGTGGGGTTGTCTTACACTGATTCTTAGATCCATGGAACACTCATGAAACCAGAGTAGGATCACAGGTTGCAAAGTTCTACAAACCCAGGAGGACACATTGCTGCTTTTCATAGGGCCTGAACTGCAGCATAGATTTTCCAGGCTACTGGCAACTAGCTGTTGGCCAGTCCAGATGCAAAACTCACAAGACGTTGGATTTCTTTACCCAGATCCTCTCCTTCTGGATTCATTGTAACACAGGAAGCATCTTGTTTGGGGGTTCAGTGTAATTCTTATCTACCTTTATCCAAAGCAGTCCAAGGGGGTATAAAGGCCTCCTAGGAGTAGAGGTACACCCAATTACTGCAGAGGGACAGAGACAATGAAATTAATGCTGGGGGCTGGGCAAAAAAGTAAGAGTAACATTTTGAAGTCTGTTAAGGGTGCACAAGAGATCGCTGTCATCTTCCCTATTTTTGCAAAGGGCTTTTGTTCTTTCTAGAACAAGCAGCAGCTGGTCAGAACAACCACATGCTATCCAGTTATTACTTTTTTAAAAGCTAGTGAAAAGAGAAACTATAAGTGAGGACAATGCACACAAAGCTTGGGTGGGGTTTCTTTCTTTCTTTCTTTAAAGAAAACCCTGTTTAAAGCAGTATTTACTACTTGTCAGAATGCTACAAAATCCTGTAGCAAATATCCTTTGAACCAGCCCTTAATTTCCTAATGTAAAAATTAGCCTTAGTTTGACCTAACACTAAACAAAGTAACAAAATCTTCTGTTTCATATTATCTCACTGTATTCTGCTAGCTAGCAAATTTGTATCTTTGTTTATGTCAGACTGCAATTTCTTCTATTTTTATTACAATTTTGGAGTGTTCTAGTTTCGAACATTACCATGGCACGACTTGTTGTTTTATCTCTTTTCGAGAACCAGATGTAGATGCTTATCCTGTGTTTGTATGCATTTTCCTCTTTCCAACTAATCCTTACTGTCCCCTGTCAACAAAACAGGGATGCTTAAACACCTGCTGGTTTGGCTCATAACCTGTTAACTGCTGCGAATGCTAACTTTGTTTTGCCTCAGACTTTCCCCAGTACAGCAGCACTTTCTTTGAGGGGAGGAGAGTGCATCAAAAAACCACTCCCACTTGATCCCCTGATAAACTGGGAGCTGGCTTCCGATCTCCCCCCCCCAAAAAAAATAACTTTGCTGTGTCCTAGCAAGTCTGACAGGCAGCAAAGCTTCCAAGGCTGATCCCCCAATCAGCTGAGAGTTGACTTCTGATTCCCCTCCCTCTTCCCCCAAAATTGCTATATCCTAGGAAGGTTGAGACCTAGATAAACTAGATAAGTTGTCCAAGTGGTAACTAATCCCCTAGTCAGCTGGAAGTCAGCTTCTGAAAAATCCTGTTTTGTAGGGATGGGCACAAACTGGGCAATGAACTAAAGATTGTCATGAGTTTTAGCCAGTTCTCTCAGGCTGAAGAGCCACCACAAATTTCCATAAATGTTGGTGTAGTTTGTGGTGGTTCATGAAGAGCATAAAGCAGGGGTTTACCCCTGCTTTCTGCTCTTCACAAAAACAGCTGAGCAGTGTGGAGATCTCCGCCACTCAGTTGTTTGGGGAGCAGAAAGCAGGGGCTTTCAAACATCTGAGCAGCGGGGACTGTTTGGAAACCCCTTATTTCTGCTCCCTGTGGCTTTTCGCTGGGAGCAGAAACCAGGCGTTTAAACTTTAAATGGCTCACAAACTGAGATAAACCAGGTCAGTTTGTGAACCAACCTCCCAATTCGTATGGGTTTGTGGTTCAGTTCGTGCCCTGCCACGACCTGCCATGAACGTGACTTCACAAAGCACAAACCACCCAAAATTCATCACAAACTTTAGTTTGTGATCCAGTTCATGCCCTATTAAAAATAAATTTCATTAAAAGTGCAATAATCCTTTTCAATTCCAAGAGCAGCTGCTGCTGCTTGAATTAAGAAATGGCTTGACTGTTTGGCTATCTGAATGGATGTCATGAAAGTTTTGAAAGCTTTTGCCTTATATGAGCTTCCTGGGATTGTCTCTTAAGGTATGCCCTGTTCCACAATACAATGGACTGCATAACTGCAGTAGAGTTGACTGAAAAACAGAGCTACTAGAGAAAGGTATAAAGAATGAAAGAGATGAAAAGAAAGGAGAGAGAGAGAGAAAGACAGAAACAGAAACAAAGAAAGCAAATAGATGGGGGAGTGGGAGGAAGAGAGAGAGGGAAAGAAAGAAAGAAAATAGATGAGGGAGGGAGAGAGAGACACACAGAGAGAGAACAGAAATGTGTTGGAAGGTGGAAAGAAAGTAACTTTAAATGTGTAATCTAAACCCCCCATGCCTCCAAGCCAGTGAGTGAGGCTGTGGAGTGGAGGCTTGGAGAACACCTTAACTGTAAAGGTATTCTCCAAGCCCTCCATACCCACTCCTGCACGGGCTTGGCTTGGAAAAGGAATTTAAAGAGACAAATGCCTTTTCCAAACCAAGCTAGCCAGGTGGTGTGGCGGGGCTTGGAGAACACATTTAACTTTAGATGGGAGGAGACGGGAGGGAGGGAAGAAGGAAGCTAATAGATGGGGGGAGGGAGGGGGGGAGAGGTGGAAAGAAAGCAAGTTTAGTTTTAAATGCATCCTCCAAGCCCCGCCCCCTACCGGCTGGCTTGGAGAAGGGTTTTGAAGAGACATGCTTTCTCTAAGCCGGCTGGCCAGGGGAGGAGGAGAGGCTTTGAGAATGCATTTAAAGTTAAAGTTGCTTTCTTTCTCTGCTCCCCCCGCCACACACACCTCAAGCCTACCTAGGGAGGGGAACACTTGCTAGGAAAGGGAAGACCAATCAGGGAGGCATGTCTCCCCTTTGCTTCCCCAGCCACCCTGCCAGGAGCTGCACACTATGTGTGAAAGAGCTGCATGTGGCTTCCAAGCCACAGTTTGGCCACCCCATACTATCCGGGGTCAACGCTTCTGCTCCTGCAGTTACCCCAAAGGACTGCAAGCCCAACTGAAGCCATGTTGCGCCAGCCAACCCTGAGGCTGGGGCTGTGGTCTGGCAGGTCACAGCAGGGCATGGCCTTGATGGAATCTACTCAGGAGTCAGCCAGTTTGAAGGAGCCCAGCTGGCTCTCAGCAGTTAAAAGCCAACCCACCCGAGTTCCTACCAGATATGACCCTGGCACTGAGACCCAGGGAAGCTCTGACAAAGTGGGAGGGACAGGCAGCACTGACCTTCTTAGAGAAGATTTATTTATTTATTTATTTATTTATTATATTTATACCCCGCCCTCCCCATGAACGGGCTCAGGGCGGCTCACATAGATTGGGTGGGGCAGCCAGCTCTTTAAAGATGTCCAGGGGGAAGGGCCAGTGAATTCACCAATCCAAGTCAAGAATCCATTGGCCCAGAGGCCAATCACTCCCCCGGACAGGGTTGAGGAGAGAAGATTGGCTGAGGCTAGGGTTGGCATTGGCTGAGCCTGGAGTTGGCTTCCTTTGGGAAGCATTTAAAATGTGTGCCCAGGACCAGTCAGGGAGGAAGAGCCAGACTCATTCCCTGGCATGTGGGAATAGGTAATTGGCAGCACAGAGTGGGTGAAGAGAAACCCCCTCCTCTTGCTCTATTCTGAAGCTCTGTCCTGGGACACTTGCCCAGCTAAAGCAGCCCTGGAGGGTGAGACAGCCCCGAACTCAGACCCAACCTCAGTGGAACCTGACACATACAGATTCATTAATTTTAAAAGTGATATATTGTGATAAAGGACATTACTAGACTACTGTTACTCGAGACCTTAGCCTCAGCAGTCAGTATTCCACAACATACATCGTCAAATTATCCAGCCACATCCCAAGGTGAATTCTGCAGTTTTTAAAAGGCAAATGTTATTAGTTAATTGCTTGCAAACACTGTTCAGCATTAGCAAGAAACAGAAACTGCCCATTTGTTTCACAGATTATACACAGATGCAAGGGTTTGGCTTCATGCAATATTTCTCTTTAAAAAAAACCTGTGTTCAGTCTTGTGATAACTGTGGTGGGAAGTGCTGTCAGCTTTTTTCCATTGCCTGACACTCTAAAAGAGGAACAAGGATAATGCACACTTTTGTTTTATGAATGGTGATCTGCATGTCAAATACAGGACTGCTTCTTGAGGGGCATTTAAAAGGCTTTCCAAGATGTTGTGTTTATTTGTAGAATGTAGTTTTAATATTCTCATATGTGGCAAAAATAGCATTGAAGTCAGATTAGTACCACTGATTTATAAGCATGAACCTGGCTTGTGTGCAAGTATTTTAATCTAATTGGTAATCTTGATTACACTGCTTGTTGCCTAACTTCCTGAATGAACCTAAAGCAAAACTAGGAACTGAACTAAAACGTTTTTGCTGAATGTCCCCCTGATTAATAGCCATCAGCACTTCCAGCCTTTATTCATTCCACTGACCTCTTTGATTCAAGGGACAATATATTAGTCAAATATTTCAGTACGGATCTATTTCATTGTTATGATGCAGAGTGACAGAAGCAGCTGTAGTGTAACAAACTCCGAAACACAAGGCTAGCATATTTTTGGAATGGAGAAGAAAATGAGCTCATTTTTTGAGATGGAGATTAAAGACTGGAACTCCCTGCCTCCTGACAGCATCTTGGTTTCAGAATGCATTTAAATACACATCACAGTAATTTTTAAAATGTTAACAATATATTGGCTGCGATCTCACATGCTAAATAATCCACTTTCAGTGCAGTTTCCAACTGAATTTTGAGAACTGGCAAAATCCAGTTGGAAAGTGGATTGAAAGTGGATTATTTAGCATGTGTGAGTGCAGCCATTGACTGAGTCACTGGTGAATGCGTCTGAATATTGAATATACAGTAACATGAATGAGGTCTTTTCCTGGAATATCATTGGTAAGAAGGAAGGAAAGAAGACAGATCCATGCAACAGGAAAAGCCAAAGCAGTTCATACTTTAAGAAGTTATGTGCTTTTTAAAAAGACTGTTGCAGTCCATAATTATTTTTCTGTTTCTATTTTTTTAAAGATGAATGGTGTAAATAATTGAAAAGAGAAAATGTCGACATATGAGAAAATGTATACGTTATTTTTCACGTGACGGATTTAAATCTTAGATACAGTTAGCAGTACTTTCACATCAACCTTTGTGCTGTGATATAAAAATGGAAGGCTTTTTTCTTGTTGGTACAGATTGCAGAGGGTATGGCATATATAGAAAGGAAAAACTACATACATCGGGACCTGAGAGCAGCTAACGTTCTAGTCTCAGAATCACTAATGTGCAAAATTGCTGATTTTGGACTAGCCAGAGTAATTGAAGATAACGAATATACAGCCAGGGAAGGTAAGTATCACTTTATAATATTTATAAAAACAGTTCCATGAATGGCTATTTCTTACAAAAGAATCTGATATTTCAAATGCCATTGCTACACTTTTAACTATGGTAGTATATTTTAAAAATCATATAAGGTGGCATCTTGTCTTGTTTCAGATCTTCAGAACAAAAGCTTTTGCATATTACAGTCTGTACGTTAACCAACCAACACAGCATGAATTTATGAACACTGTTATTTTCTTACCTGGTTAAAGGAAACATTGCCATGTTTCCAGAAGATTTTAATTAAAACTAATTTTGCACTGCCAGTAGTTACTCACTTGTCTCTAGCCAATTGCCCCTCTCTAAATCTCTGGCACCAAATTGTCATGTATTGTCCTTCTGTTTCTGCTTGAGAGATCAGGGTGTCCTATCACTGCACGTTTCTCCGAGCAGAAGACATTGTGGGAAATGTCTCTTAGTTATCCTGGTAACTTCTTGAAGTTTTAGAATCTTAACTTTTCTAAGGGAAACAGTGACACCTTGTGTAATGCACTTGCACAATGTCTGGTGACAGTTGAAGCAGCTCCTGTACATTTCTATAGGGAACGTTTCCTCTTTAAACATATCCAGAGTACAAATGCTTGAATCCTTCAAGCAGCTGTCATGGCTTCTTTGCAGTATTTGAAACAGTAATAGACAGTATAAGAGCAGATTGCTCTGGCCTGTTTTCAGGCATGTTGTATAATAGTTCAATCATACTTTGCTTCATTAAGGAGTACGTACAGTGGAGAGGGATCCCATGTAATCTCACCCTTACACAGGATATGCTGTACATAAATGAGAGAGTGATTTTAGTTGAAACTGATCAGCACTAGTAGATATGTTTCAATTAGGAGAAACAGTCAACCTTCAACTCTTAGGTGACACTGGTGCTCTTAATTCTTAAATGATCTTTCTACAAAGGCTACAGACCAAAATGCACAGTAAAGTGTGCTGCAAAAAATGCACTTGGGATGGGAAAGTGTCTAACAAAACAGACTTTAAAGCTCATTCATTAATTTGGGGGCAAGATTCTTTTTAAGGAATGTGTACCTTGTACATCACCATTGGTGTTACCCAATGGTAATCAGGAACTTCTGGCATGCGCACTGAGGCTGTTTTTTTGGCGGTTGACTGAATTTATTGAGCATTTCCATACATAATAAAGGAAAATGTAAGTTGCATCCTCTTCTGCCTCCACCCCAGCTGCTGAGTTTGGCCACCTGGCTTCTCCTTCCTTATATTCCCAGCTCAGTGTTGCTGCTGTAGTCTTCCTTTTATTCTAACCACTGTGGGGCTCGTATTGGGGGCTCTTCTGGCCCAGGATTTTCAGCGAAGATAAAGGTGCATATGCAGATTTCATGTTAGCATTTCAGCAGTTGTAAACATGACTTTTGTTTTCTTCTCTTTAAGTGCCAGGACCATATTAAAAGCTAGAAAGAAAAATGAGAGGGCTGCATGAGCAGCTGCCGTGTGTGAACCCACAGCAGAGATAATAACAGCCATACAACATCTTCACTGTTAATCCAGGGGCACATATTAGGAAAGTCAGTTCTTGCCTGAAGACAGTTCAGGAACGGGAAGAGCATACCTGTCTACATGCAACAGGTCTCATAATGCTTCTTAAAAGCCACTGTCCTCTGAGTCAATTCTCTTCCTCAGTAATTTCAGATGAATTTTTACCCCTTCCTTAGGTGCAAAATTCCCTATCAAATGGACAGCGCCAGAAGCCATTAACTATGGTTCATTTACTATTAAGTCTGATGTGTGGTCCTTTGGAGTTCTTCTATATGAAATCATTACATATGGAAAAATTCCTTATCCAGGTATGTACCTTTTTATTCTCTTCTCTTTTTTATGTACTCTCATTCTACTTAGGTACCGAAGTATTTTCTTACTGAAACCTATACAAGTCTTACAAACTCTTAAAAAAGAGTTTTGAAAGTGCATAGCAATAATTTCATGTCCATAAGTTTACAGAGGTTTATTTATTTCTAATCCACCTTTCTTTCTGGGACTACAGTTGGATGACAGAATTAGAAAATAATGGATTTAAAAAGACACTTCATAAATAATACAGAAAAAACAAGAAAATTCATACAATAAGCAGTGCAATAAACTACAACCCTGTTCCCTTCATGAAAGCATCCTCCTGAACAATTCCATTTGCTACTGCCCTATTTATTTCCCTTATAAAATATAATTTGTTGCCATGCCCCTCAATTTTCATATCTCCCTTCATGCATTGAGATTTGTGCAGAACTTCCTGGTTTGATTAGGGTTCAGGTCATCATGATGTCTGAATACAGAATCCTCAGTGAATACAGAATCCTCAGTGAATACAGAATCCTCAGTGAACACAAGACAGAATTCGAAAGTGGGACTGAATAGAGGTTTAAAATCCCATTTTGTGTGGAGTGTAGTAAATCAGAGCATGATAAAGCCAAGACATTCCACACGCTGTGAGAACAGCAAGAGGGGCACACAATGCAAATTTTTCTTAAATTAGTTTTATAAAACTTCCCTGTAGATGATAAATTAGAATCTGCAGGTTCCAAATTTCCTGTCATGGTACTTCAGAGTTATTTATAAAAAGGTGAAGAATATTTCACAGGCATAGCAAATTAGAAGTACATGGATTTACCACTAGCTCATCTTAATGCCAGTGATCTTTCTTGATAATTACACACTCTGTAGAAGTGAGCTCTATCTCATGAAAGTTCATACTGGAATAAAAGTTGGGAGTGTTTAAGGTGCCACTGGACTTCTGTTTTGTGTAGAAAATCCAGTGACGTTTTGCAATGTTAGTGGCGTAGGATAGGGTACAATGGGAGATGGGAAACACACTCATCATATGATACAAGAGAACACACATGTGTTCTATGTGATTATTCTTTCTAAGCATGTCCGTATTCTCTTTTCTTTAAAGAATAAAAGCTGTGTGCATGTTACTTTGTACAATGGGAAGAACAATGTTAAGTTGGCTAGTGCTTGGCCGTATACAGATTTCTCATACAAAAGAAGGGTTGGAACCAGAACTCCAGATTGTTGAGATCTTTGCAACTGTATTGATGCAATATAATGAAAATAGTGGAATAGTGTGTTGGAGTTTTGAAGGTTTTCACTCATCTAGGGTGTTCTGCACATTATAAAATGCTAACAGGAATGCAGTTCTGTTTGGGAAGTAGCATGTAGTCTTCATGTTATTATTTGTGAGCACACACAGATGTTGCAGATATTGCTACAAGAGCATGAAGCAAAATACATCAAAGCTCAGGCTGCACTTCAGACAGAAGTGTTTTGTGTGTAAGAATTTTGTATGAAGCAGCTCTAAAAGTATTTTTAGTTGAGGTTCTGATTTTGCCTTCTTTTGGTGATAGGAACAGGTAGGCCTTGGGGAAAATAAGGGGTGGGGAAACTATATGGACCCATTATAACCAGTAGACCTTCAGGCACCTCCCACTGTTTTCAAAGGCCATTCTTGTCCTTAATTCTAGTACATCCTGTCTGCAGTGCATGTGCATGGAAACTTGCCTAATTTGGGGTCCAGTAAAACAGAGCCCTATTGTTGAATGTGCTAGAAATTTGGGAGGTGGTGGCTGGAGGTCTCCCACTGCTACAGCTGATCTCCAGGTGACAGAGATCAGTTCACCTAGAGAACATGGCCGCTTTGAAGTTCTTCTCTTTCCCAAACCTCACCCTCCTCAGGCTCCACTCCCAAAATCTCCAGGTATTTCCCAACCTGGAGCTGGCAACCCTAGTCTTTAAAGGAGAGAGAGGACTGCATTCAGACTGGATCTGGTGCTGTTAACTTCAATGACTGCTGCCCCAGACTGTCCATTGAATAGAATGCTCCCCCCAAAACTCCAGAATCTGACAGCAGCACGCAGATCTCTAACCTGAATCAGTAATGCCCTACTTGAAATGAAGCAGTCTTGGTAAAAATCCAGCCCCCAGCCCAGATCTGAAATTGTTTTCAGTGCACACCCCTAACAACTGGATTTTATTATACAAATGTACAAAAAATAGCAGTTAAAACACTCAATTTATTGAAAACTGACTATCTAAAATCTCGAATTAGCATCCATGGAGTCTATTGAAAGATATGAAATAAAATTGGCAGGTATTAAATGTCTCCAGGTATTTAGAGTAATTAAGAAATTTTGACACTCTGTGTGTGTGTGTGTGTGTGTGTGTTGGTAAAGTAACTGGGGTTTCAAAATTTTATCAACAGTCTTATTCCTTATAATTTGAAATGATCAAGTGGCTTACAGCATGGATGGATACTAATTTGAATTATTGAAATCATACATTTGAACCAGTTCCTGTGAAAACAATTTCCAGATATATTTTTCAGTGTGGTCTGTGCTCAGATTGTACAAAAACAAAAAAATGCAATTTTTTTCAGATTCAGGGATGTTGGACCCCAAAAATACTGGTATTCCTGAATTCAGGGTTTTTCGAGGTTCTGGTTTTCCCGAATTCAGGGGTTTTTTGGGTTTCCAATTTTTGAGGGTCCATTATTCCCTATGGGGAATGACTAGTGAAGTTATTTTTAAAGATACAGGCACCAAAAATTGCAGTGGAGCTTCCTGTGTCTGTCCTCTAAATAACTTCAAAGTTTCAAGTCAATCGGATGAAGGGGTCCAATTTTATGGGCCCCTGAACAGGGTGCCCCAGCCATTCTCCATTATTTTTTTTTGGTGGGGAGAACCCTTCAAGCTGCTTCCAGGCAAAGAGCCATGCCTGCAAGTAGCAATCACTGAGAACAAACATCAAGTCCAGCAGAACCATTTCAGAATTGAGTAATCCCAGCAGAACCACAAGGCAATGTGCCAAGCCAAACAGAACCAGAAATCAAACCAGCTAATTTCTGCAGTTGAAATGGAAGTGGGGGGAGGGGCATTTTGGCAAGCCCAGCACAACCAGTTGCAATGTACAGAATACCCAGGAGAACCAGTGCCACTTTGACTAGTCAAGCTTAACAGGACTAATGTCAAAGCAGAGAATCTCTGCAGTACAAACTGAAAGGGGGCCTTTTTGCAAGCCCAGCACAACCAGTTGCAGTGTAAAGAAAGCCCAGCAGAACCAGTTCCACTGTGGCAGTGCAAGCTTAACAAGATTTATGTCAGAGCACAGAATCACAACAAATCCAATCTGTTTGCATGTACCAAATTTGTATGTACACGGAAAATGTGTGTGTTTTCCCATTCATTCAAATGGGTGACCACATATATCTGGGGGATTGTGGCCAGTGCACAGTTGGAGCACCAAAATCAAATGTATGAAAAGGGCTATAAATTTCCTTTCTTCTCCCATTATCACATATGCCCGAATTAAAATCTCACAAATAAATAAATAAATAAATAAAAAAAATGTGGGATCTCCCCCCTTGTTACTGGGATTAGATTATGATGTACTCTTCTGAAGAAAGCTTGTTGGAGTCTAATTTTAAAAATGCAAATCAGAGGTAAAAGTGTGCAGTTTTAATAATGAAGTAGAAACAATCTATAAATCAGAGAAATGATTTTGGAAAATTGTTTAAAATTTTATATTCAGTAGCATTGTTGCTAGTCAAGCAATTTTACCATAAAAGATAAAAAAGTTTACATAAGTATGATCATGAAGTCAAAACTTGAGCAGATCTGAAGATGTTGGTCTGTCATACTGATATTGGGATTTGGGAATATCAGTATATACTAGCATATTTCAGGTTTGGTTTACTCAAAATCTAAAAATACTGATTTGTGTGTGTGTGTGTGTGTGTGTGTGCACCCCTTCTATCCACACAACTCAGCTTGGTCTGGCGCACTGCACAACTGGGCCCAACTGCTATGCAGCCTGACCAGTCTTTTTCTTGGGAAGATGCTGTTGGGGTAGAGTAGGAGAGAAAGCTGAAGGTAAAGGTACCTTAGTGTATATGAAGGAGAAAAGGAAGCAGGAAAGGGGGAGAGGGAGTTGCCAGAGAATGGGGGAAAACAGTGGCAGAGGGGATATGAAGAAGATTGGATTTATACCCCGCCCTTCACTCGGAGTCTCAGAGCAGTTTACAAACTCCTTTCACTTCCCCTCCCCACAACAGACACCCTGTGAGGTAGGTGGGGCTGAGAGAGCTCTTTCAAGAGCTGCCCTTTCAAGGACAGCTCTTGTCAGAACTATGGCTTGCCCAAGGTCATCCAGCAGCTACAAGTGGATGAGTGGGGAATCAAACCCGGTTCTCCCAGATTAGAGTCTGTTCACATAACCACTACACCAAACTGGCTTTATGGGGGGAAAGAGATGTTCCCCTTGCAAGTGGATTACCCACTTGTTTGACCTGAATTGTCTACACTGCCCTCATCTTTCCTTGTTTAAAAATGTAAAACCCTTTGCTCTGCCCACCTCTCCTGGTACATCCCCCAAAGATCATTGTGCTCAGTGGATAACAACTTATTGGTGATCCCTGGCCCAAAAAGTATCCAGCTGTTGTCAACCAGATCCAGGGCTTTTTTGGCCTTGGCCCCGGCCTGGTGGAACTCTTTGTTGAATGAGACCTGGGCCAGGCAGGATCTGGTGCAATTCCACAGGGCCTGTAAGACGTAGATGTTCCACCAGGCCAATGGCTGAGGACAGCAATGGTTTCTGTCAGGACTGGCCTCCTCCCCTCTTCCTTTCCCCCCTCCCTGGTCTGCTGTTCTTTATTTGCTAATGGTATGTCACTTACTCCCTCTCTAGATAAGGGGCATTATGCCATGCTTTTTGTTATGTGCCATCAAATTGATCAAAACAGTATTGTAAGAGTTGTTTAATAGTTTTAGTTTTATGAATGTTGTTATCCACTCTGAACCCTGTTGTACAAGGGAGGCAGGCTACAAATCGAATGAATGAATGAATGAATGAATGAATGAATGAATGAATGAATGGCAGATAAGACAGCTTAAAGGAGTTTTTTTGCTTTTATTGTTTTAGGAATGAGTAATTCTGATGTAATGGTAGCTCTTCAGCGGGGTTACCGTATGCCACGCATGGATGGCTGCCCAATTGAGCTCTATGACATCATGAAAACTTGCTGGAAAGATAAAGCAGAAGAGAGACCAACATTTGAATATTTACAGAGTGTGCTCGATGACTTCTACACAGCTACAGAAGGACAATACCAGCAGCAGCCGTAAGAAAAAGAAGCTTCTGTCCCCCATTGACAATCTTTGGATAAGAAAATATGGTTAGGGCAGTTACTTTGGGTATGCTGGAATACCCTTATCACTTGTGGTTCCTGAAACTAAAAACTGCAGTTCAGCTGGAAGAAGATGAACAATGTAAATTATCATCATCCTGCTTAAGGTTAAAGTCCACTATTAATGCTTCCTTTGCGTTTTGCTTAAATAAACATCCAGATGAGATGAGCTTTGACTCAGAAGACAAAAGGGAAAGACAGCCACACCAATGCCAAACATGATGAAGGAACAACTGCAAACACAATGAACAAATGCAAGTTCATTATGGTAATCAGAACTTGCAACAAATGGCACAGCTATACCGTGCATCATAAAAAGGCCTGTATCCGGGCCAAATCTGATCTTGCACAGGAAACATCTGAATGTTCTCCTGGCAGAATGTGTGTCTTAACTGAACAGAAGCTTCAAGGGCTACACTTGGGAGTAGAAGAACAGTGGTAAGAAGGGACATGAGAAGGGAAACAGAAGCTACTTAACTTATTCCCTCCTGCTGTTTGTCTACTTAAAATTCCTACCTAATGTTTTACAGCTGTGTGAGAAAATATATGAAAGCTCTGTATCCCTTTACTCCTGTGGGGAGAAGATTAGCTGAGGTTTGTCTGCTGGTCATCATGGTTTAAAGCACAGAAATGGCTGTGGTATCACTCCCCCTCCTGTCTATCCTAAATACCAGAAGAGTTCCCTATTCAAAGGTTCAGTGTATGGAACTTGAAATACATTTTATAACTAATACAAGACCATTGCATGTGACATGTGGAAGAGTTTAAACTCACTTTGATAAAGGTAAATGGTTGGTAAAATCCTTTCTACTGATAGGGCTCATAAAACATTTCTACCAGAGACATTTTTTTAAATTACTGATAAATGTATCTTGCTGCAGTTGGTTAACAGTGCCAAAGAAGCTGCTTTCACTGTACAGCAACTTTGGAGTAGTTACTGTTCTCATTCTTAACTCTTTATATTTTGTCAAATGTAGTGTTACAAAAGGAACAACTAAAATGTAAATTTTGTCTCAGGAAGTATAGCTTGCTGTTTGTACAATCAAAGAGCTGATATATTTGCACACAGGCTTGGAACCAGTCTAAAGTCTCCATGCACAGAAGCCTGTCTTCCCAGCCTCCTCCTACCCATTGTCACCTGATATGCTGCTCCTGGAGAATTGTGGATTCCTGGCTACAACATGCAAGTGGAGTTGGGGAGGGGGGAATTTGCTGGGTGTAATGTTTGACAGGATCCAGCCCATTGTCTAGATCGGTAACAATTGCACTTGGAAAATCAGATTAGAAGTCTTCAGGGCTACAAGTTCGGGATTCAAGTCAGAAACTGGATGAGAGTTGACTTTTGGTCATTGTTACACTGTGCCTCTACTTTTTCCTCAGTCGGACTGTTTTCTCTTTATCATGATAAGAATGGGAAGACAATAGTATTAAGGAAATTCTTATTTACAAGCTGGTTGCTATAAGGAATATGATTCTGTTCAGTTGCGTGAACACCATTTTATATATAAACATGCTATTTACTATTTTTGAATGAAGGAGTCCATTTGGCAGACTGATACCCAGTATGCCAACCTGTAAATATTTACATGGCATGGTGATTTTAATAAATAAGCATTCTTGAAATTCCGAACTTAATAGATTCCCTTGTATGCTTTAAGTTGTTGCTACTCTTTAACTAATAAACCATGGGAACTGTAGTTTTTAAACACTAGAAATGCTAAAAACCAGTTATTTTTATAAAATTATTCAATTTATAATTTAAGGCTAATGAGGTAGATGGTAATAAAATTGAAATGTGACTTGGGTGATCTTTGGCCAGTCATTTATTAAGCCCAGTCTACCTCACTGTTAGGATACCACGGAGGAGATGAATGGCATAAAATACTTTCTCTATCAGTGCATGGGGGAGGGGCGTCAGCACAGTGAGATGCATCTGCTTTGCATGCAGAATGTCCCAGCTTCAATCCCTGGCATCTCCAGTTAGAAGGATCAGGTAATAGTGAGCTGAAAGATTTTCGCCTGAGACACTGGAGAGTTGCCGCTTGCTAGAATAGACAATGCTGACCTTGGTAGACCAGACTGGTGCTGTATAAGACAGCTTCCTATGGTCAGGGTAATAACTCTGTTGAGTTGAAAGTGACTCCATTACTTCTCCACCGTATTCCTTTTGATCCAGTATGAACAATTCCAACCTTAACCTTAGGGTTGCCAGGTCCCCTTTGGCATTGGCAGGGGTTGGGGGAGGAGGGTTGCCAGCTCCAGGTTGGGAAACTCCTGGAGATTTGGGGGTAGAGCCTGGGGAGGACGGGGACCTCATTGGGGTACAATGTCATACAGCCCACCCTTCAAAGCATCCATTTTCTCCATGGGAACGGATCTCTGTAGTCTGGAGATGAGCTGTAATTCCAGAGGATCCCCAGGTCCCACCTGGAGGCTGGCATCCCTACTTAAGCTCTCTGGCAAGCTAAATGTGAGGTCTATATAAAATGGAGAACCTGCTTCTAAGTGCTACGTGGCACAATTTAAGGCATCTTCAATTTTCAGTTGTTTGCTTTTCAAAGTCTGAAAAGCATTTACTCATCTGAACCTGAGCTAAGTTTTTTACAAGAGGGGCTGGTGGTTTTTCACGTGGCTTGCCTTTTCAGTAAAGCTTCTGAATAATTTAAAAACTGAATGTACGAGTCTGTCAGCCTCGATGGCAGAAGATATTCACAGCATGATCAGCCATGTTTCAACTACATAAAGGAATCTCTACATTTAAGAACCAGCATGACAAGCTGGAACTTTCCTGTGCACTGAGCATACATAATTTAACTGAAAACAAATAATCATCAAAGAATACTTCCCCCAACTAATTAACAACCCTAAACTTTCTGCAGACTAAGAATGGTTGTAGCAAGCTGGTAATATTCATCCTAAATCTAGATGTGGAACCTCTGAGGTGGGCAACGTGCCAAAAGTTAGCAACAAACTATATTTCAAAATATACTGTATCATCATCCCTTATAGATCTAGTATCAGGCTACTGTAAATAGTTTTGACACATGAGAAATTCTAGATGCAAACTGGGAAATTTCGGGAACAGCATGTGCTATATGATTCAATTTGAGAGAACAGTAGCATAGTAAAAGAAAAGATGAAAATTTCATATAGCTTAGGCTAACGTCAGAAGGCAGAGGCACACACAAGATAGGGATTGGTGATTAATTGGTGGTTTCCTAATGGATGAAACCATACTATGAATGTAAAAACTTCACTTTGTTTAATATTTAAAAGTGTTGCTGTCACTTCAGCCATAACTGTCCTTTTAGCACAATAATCTTATAATCTGTTCTTCATTTGGCTATAGTATATATGCTGCCTGCCACCTGTCTTTAACAAAGAACCTGATATCATATAGTCTTGATAGAGGTTGCCCAAGCCCTGAACAAGCTGTGCAAACATGCCTTCAGTACATAAATCACTTTTCTTTTTCTTTATCAGTCCTCTATTTATGGTTGAAGGAATAGGCAGCATAGGAGTTGAATATATGGTCCTAGCTTTTCTCCCAGTTTTACTCCAGTGTTTCCACAGGCTGGGAAAGTAAGCTTATACAGTTCTGGGAATTAAAGGTGATTGATAACAATCTTAACCTGGATTCAGAAATCCATGCATTTCTAAATGTTCTCAAAATGTCTCATTGGTTTAAACCTTAAGACTTCCTTACATACCAACAAACACTCCACTGTTCCAGGTTATATTTATGATCCAAAAGCATCTGCCTCGTGGCTTCTAACCATGCATAATGATGCCATAGCTCAGATCTACTTAGGCCTGTGACATTACATTAATCACGTACCGGAACACGCAAGGTCAAATCTCATCTCCTGTGGCCCACTAGACAAAGGGCTTTCGGGCTGCCAAGCTCTCCAGAGCTTTGCAAGGACACCTGGAGACTGGATCAATACTGTTAGCCAGAGGTAATTTCGCGGGGGATCGCAGTTCCCCCGGGTGAGGTACGCGGGGTGGGGCACATGACGAAGCCCCGCCCCCTGCTTCCGGCTGCCCCGCTTCCGGTCCTCATTCAGCCAGGAGGAGGCAGGAGAAGAGGGAGGGTAAGTTGCTTCCTCCCTGCCTCTCCCCACTCCTGCCTGCCTGGGGTCAGGGAGGGCCTTCACAGGGTTTCCTTGCACTCCTGCCGGCCTTGCAGGTCCACCGCCGGGCCCCTCATGGGGCTCGGTAGTGGAGCTGCAAGGCCGGCGGCGGCAGCCAGGACTGTTGGGGGCGGGCTGTGTGGCCTTATGACACATGTCCGGTGATGTCAGGGGGTGTGGCCTTATGACACACTTCCGGTGATGTCAGGGGGTGTGGCATATGCTAATGAGTTATGCTAATGAGTTCCCCTAGCTCTTTTTCTACGAAACGACCCCTGCTGTTAGCTATAATCTCTTTAGTGTAGCAGTAGCTTAGTTTGTTCATACAAAAAATGCTGCATATTCTTTAAAATTTTTAAAGTCATTACCTCTACTGAAAGGACTGTCATCCAGTATATTATTTTTTCAAAAGGTGGCCAGACTTAAGGTTTGGCATCTCTATTATTTTATAGCACAAAACACCTCTGAATATGTTGATTGCTATTTTTCCTTTGATATCTAAATTTAGAATTAAGAATCATAAGAACAATTATACATTTTATGATCTGAGATATGAGAGATTATTTGTACTAACCTTCTTGTTTAAAACAGCAGTTGGTGAAAAAATAAGAAAAAATGCTGGCGATCACATAAAAAGGGTGGTGGATGCATCTCCTCTCTGATATTAGCTCCACTGTTCTCCTTGAGTGTTCAAACCATTTGATTACTATATACCATTAGTGACATGTGGTCCCCATCTGCAGCTGGTTTAAATCCATGTAGTGGTGCCACACAGACACTAAACAGATTTTTCAGCAAACTTGGGGGACTCCCCGGGTTTGCAGAAAAATATGAACATTTCCAAAATACACAGGGGGCAGTGGAGGCACAGACCAAATCTCTGCACTGGGTCCAGCAACAGCCACACAGCCGGCAGTCCAGGGCTCTGTTTTGGGCTGGCAGGAGCCCCACAACCTAGGAGTTGGGCTCAGCGTGTTGCCAGTGGCACAGTCCGGAAGCCACACTGGGCATGCTGCTGCAGGGCTGCAACCTGGGAGTCACACGAGGCCTGCTGGTGGCAGAGATGCAAGCCTGGGAGTTGCGCTAGGAATGGGCCTGGCAAGAAAGTGAGAGGGAAATCCCTCCATGAGTATTGCGGGCCAACACTTGTTCATTTCTATAACAGAAAGTAAAAGCACAGCAACTATTGAGAATAGCAGCATAACAGGAACCTACTACTCTCATATGAACCTATCTAACTGCTCCAGTCATCTTCAGTGGTCTCGCTAGACAGGCAACTCATGAAAAAGGTCTTCGTTGTGATGTCAAAATTTTTGGATCTCCTTTCCAGGGAGCTTTGTCTGTCTCCATCTATTGTTGTGTTCTGCCAGCAAGTGAAGACTTTCTTTGTCTTGGTGTTCTTTAACTCTTATTAGTCCTCCCCTTGTGCGTTTATACATGTTTTATTTGTTTTATATTTATATATTTGTATTTTAAATGCTGTTTTAATGTTTGGAATGTTTTAATGTTTACCACTGTGGGGGCCATGCATTGGGTGGAATGGCATGTTGGCACAGATTTTTTAAAAAATAAAAAGAAACTCATTGTTGAGGCACAAATGCAGCTGTTTGCATTCTGCCATTTTCTTTCCCTCCTGTAATAATGAGCAAATAAATGATAGAAAGATTTTTCTTGAAAGACAATGAGAGAAACAGGGTTATTGTTTCAACAACATAAAACTGCTCCTGCTAGATAGCCCTCTCCATTGTCCATGTCCTGCTCTCATTCATACACACACAGAGAGAGAGAGAGAGTGAGCCAACTGCAACTGAACAGGGACACCCAATTTAACTGTCATGACTATTAACCATTGATAGATTTGTCTTCTGTGACTTTATTATAGCAATCTTGTGACTGACAGGTCAAAGTCCTACCCTTTCTCTGCCACCTACCAATTTTCTTTAAATGTTGCTTGGAATGTGCAGTGAGTCAGTAACAACCAGCAGAAATCTTAGAAAACAGAAAGCAGATTGGAGGAAGAAGTCAGAGCAAAAAACAAGTTAACAGTCATTGTCTCTTCAGCCAGGGCTTGGTCACGAGTGAGGCAGGTTAGGGGGTCCTTGATTGTAGGAGATAGTAGCCCTGTTCACTTTTTACAATGAACACATCTACAGCCTACAGGTGTGTGTACCCCTGTTCGTTAGAAAGTGTGCATTCATTTTATCAATGAAACTGGGGGCTGGTGCCTGGGTAAATGTGGGGGTTTCAATGCATTCTGCTGTATGTGTCAAATGTAATGTGAGAATTGCTCAATGCATGTATAAAGAAAAGACACACCATACATGGACTGTATGCACATTCATTAACTTGTGAACAGAGCTACTGTTTGTGGCAAGCTGGTAGAGTTTGGTGTCTAGGACCCACTCACACTCAATGATTAGTTCTCATTCTTTAGTCTTCCAAGGTCACCTTTAGACTTCCTAAAGGATTAACTATGAAAATGTGAAAAAGAAGGGAAACAGAGGTAAAATCTTCAGAAGATCTTTTGATTATATAGTGTTACTTAGGACTCGTATACTAAATATAAGCCAAAAACTTGATAGAAGAATTGGGGATCATACATTCACTGATACACAAATCTCAACTTTGTATTTACATCCTAGGAACAGACTGATCAGGTAAAAAACTGGAAAATATTTATTAGTAAGTATATAAGAAAGGATTTTGACACATTCCTTCATACAGACAAAAAATGTTCAGTCATTGAATTTAACCTTTTCAACCTTCAACCTTGAATTTAACCTTTTCAACATGCTTGTATTAGTCATGAAATCAAGATATAAATCTGAATGTCAGCTTCATTTCTTAAAACTCATCCATGTAAGGTTTGCAAAAGGGGGGTGTGTTAAAAAGTACTCTCCTATTCTTGATGCCAAGTCTCTCAAATAATATAGGTGCAGAGAACCTGCTGCAATTTATATACTGCCAAAAAAGCTAAATACATAGCAATACGGTTTTCCTATCTAAAGAACAGAGAGGTAAAATTGTTTCTCTTCAAGTTATAGTGACATTTAGCCTGCCTTCATTGTTTTTCTCCTGTGATCTTCCATGATTACCCCCCCCCCCGCAATTTAATGTCTTGTTAGCCTCTGTAGTGACAAACACACCTAAAAAGACTGAAGCGATTCTTTTACTTTATGCACTGTTTGCTTACACATCACTGTAGGCGACCAATTAAGTTTTTCTGAGTCTTTGCTGTTTGTTTTAGGAACCTCAGCTACTGTATACTTAAGATTTGAAAAAAACCCCTTCTTGGATTTTCGATGTTTAAAATCGTCCACATTAAGAAACTTCTTGCTTTCATCTAGTTCTTTTTGTAGAAGAGATACTGTGGCTTCAAGTTCATGGACACGTTTAGCCCAGGTTTGGAGACCTTCAGTCTCTTGTTCCTATTGGAAGCATTGCATATACATTAGAAGGTTATTCATGAAATTTACTTAATCATACCCTTGGGCTACAATGAGGCCAGTTTTTAAAAAAAAAAATCATTTACATATTTATAGTCTGCCTTTTCTCACAGGGACCCATGGCAGATGACACATAGAGAGTCAGTACAATCGACAAAACAGGACATTCAATAACCAATGCATTAGGATTGTAGAAGTCTGGAACCACTAGAGAGAATGAAGCATAGCATAAGTCTTCACGTAACACAGCAAATGATACAGAATTACATAAATAGGATCCTACTTACAGTAAGTATAGATTGCAGTATAGATCTCAGTCCTTAGTCATTTATCCAAGCAAGTTTGTACAGGGCAACCCTATTACTGGTGTAGAAAAGATCTTTTGAACAGTTCGTTTTTGCACAGTTTGTGGAAAGCCAGGAAAGTGGGAGCTTTCCTGACCTTTTCAGGCAAACCACACCACAAGGCGGGAGCCACAACAGAAAAAGCACACGTTCAGGCAGTTGTTGGTTTCCCCCATCTGCAGGTTGGCACTTGGCACCTGCAGAAGCCCTTGCTGACTTGAGTGAATGGTCTACCTGGATGTTTGGAATACTACCTTGGAATACAGAGCATTGCAGAGGCCAACTTGAAATTAGTAGTTGCAGGGCTTTCTTTATTTGCGTATCAAGGAAAAGATACTATGGCTGCGGTCACACGGAACATTAGCCATGCGAGTCAGACGGAAGACATGCGGGTTTTCCAGGCGCGATCTCACCGGCACATCTGGGAAGTGTAGCACTCCCGTGGCTCAAACGAGGCTTCCTGCCGAAACCACGCGGCAAAAAACTAGTACCTCCGAGGTACTAGTTTACGGAAACCGCGGGGCAAGGGCGGGCGTCTGATCGCGTTTCCGGTGGCATCCGGCGCCCGCCCATGTTCCCTGGCGAAAAAGTTTTTTTTTCCTTCAAGTCTTTGTGGATGCGCAAAAGCACACAACGGAGCATGCGCAGTCATGGTGTAAACAAAAAAAAACCTTCCAGTTTGCCGCACCGCGCACTTCGTTTTTGCGCGTGGGATTGTCCTGCGATCGGCACCTCTCCTTTCCCACGGAACCTCCACAGTACCTCCACGGGAGGTCTGATCAGGTAACCGCGCCTTAGTTTGCCCCGGGGCAAACTGCCACACTTCCCCCCCGCGGTTTCCTGCCCGTGTGACCGGGACCAAAGGTATCTATTTACTATGGTATCCAGTAATCTATTTACTCGTGATATACAACTCCTGCTATAGTTGAGGTTATTCTGAAATACTATATAATATACCTCAGCTCCCTATTAAAATTGTACAAATCAATGTATAACAATGATACAATGAGGGGGGAGGAGATTGGATTTATACCTCGCCTTTCACTACACAAAGGAGTCTCAGAGCGGCTTACAACTCTTTTCCCTTCACCACCCCACAACAGACACTGTGAGGGAGGTGGGGCTGAGATAGCTCTGACAGAGACTGCTCTTTTTCAAGAACAGCTGTGCCAGAACTATGGTTTGCCCAAGGTCATCCAGCAGGTGCAAGTGGAGGAGTGGGGAATCAAACCCGGTTCTTCCAGATTAGAATCCGCACACTTAACCACGACACCAAACTAGGATGCCAGAAGCATTCTGCTAGTTGAACAGAGTCATTTTCTGTCTTTACCTTCTTCTTAAAAGCAATGATGGAGATCTGGTAACCAGCACGGGGGCGGGGGGAGATCACATGAGGCTGGAGTGAGGAGGAAGAAACTGGCAAGGTTACAAAAGTAAAAGGGGTAGACAGAGAGGTTGGTAAAGTCCATTCCAACAGTGGCTCAATTCAGACTTCATGGAAAACTGGTTAGTGTGATTGTCTGAATCCAGGACACTCCACTCTGCCAGGAAGTTCATTTATTAACCACAGTTGATGTTAACTGTGGTTTAATGTGATCTCTCAACTCTGATGTGGTATAATGTGATCTCTGACGCAGATATGTTGGTTTAAACCTGACCTGTTCTCTGGTGATACCCTTCCAGGATACAAAGTGATAAAACCAACAAATGCAAACTACGGTTTGAATGATTGTCTGAAAGCTAAATTCCAGTTTCAGAAAATAATAAAATCATGGTTTCCCCATGATGTCTGACCTAAGCCATACATAGTAAAAAAGCCACTACTGAGCAGCAGAAAATAAAATCAAATCCAGTAGCCACAGTCAAGTAAAAAAAGTAATATTAAACAGACTACTGACCACAGAGTAGCAACAACAAGCATATATGAAGAATTAAACAGTGGACATAGTAACAGTAAAACAAAAACAATCAAAGGTAAGTACACAAGTCTTATACCTCAACAAATAGTAAATACAGTAAATGCCTTGGCAATAACAAAGTCTTAACATTATCCCAGACCTTTTCCACATGCTTGAGTTACTCCTGATTTTCTTGGGAGTCATTCCACAAGCACTGGAATTAGTTTGGGCAGGGTTCTTCTGCATGTCTGCCCCCCTGTGCATTTTTATAGTTGTCAAGTCAGTTTATTTTCTTCTGCACATGGCTTAAATAATTTTCAAGGGAGGGTGCTGTCTTCATTGGTGTCATCTGTGGTATCACAGCACCTTCTCTTAATTTTTTTAAAGGCCCTGAAATACTGATATACTGCTGCATTGTTGTAACAATAGTTTAATCAGGTTAACTGAATTTCCAAGCTTTCATTAAAAAAATAAGTCCCTAGTCTCTTCCCTCACAGAGATATAAGTACAAGGCAAATCTCCACAAAGGAAATGACTGAAGAATTACTTTTTAATGAAAAAGCTGGGAATTTAGAGAACCCTCAAACTATTATTACAACATTACAGCATTATATCAATATTTTAGGGCCTTTTTAAAAAATGAAATCACTTGTCTTGGGGGGGGGAGCAAGACTGGTTTAGTGATGACAAGCATCCAATAATTGAAAAGTGAGCTGGAGGTGGCTGGAAAAAATGCACATTACACACTAGAAGAAAGTCAACTCAAAATTGGCTTCCAGAAAAACATCAGGATACAAGTGGTCTTAAAAGAGCTGAAAAAAACTGAGGGGGGCATAACATGAAAACTAAAGGCACAAAAATTCATGTGGAAATTGGGATAAACTGAAACAGTATGGCACCAGAACCAATCAGTTGGGGGGGGGGGGGGAAAGCTTTTTGCCATGCAGAAAAGCCCTAGAACAAGTGGTGGCTGGCCAACTTCAGAGATTCTGGAATGAAGTGGATTGCTTAGATCCATTCCATCTGGTTTCAAGCTTTGTTATGGGACTGAAATGGCCTTGGTTGCCCTGATGGATGACATGAACTTGGAGATGGCCAGGGGGAGTGAGACCCTATTAATTCTCCTGGACCTCTCAGTAGCTTTGGATACCATTAATCATGGTAACCCTCTGGATAGCCTTTCGGGACTGGATTGGGAGGCATTGTTCTGTGGTGGTTCTGGTCCTGCCTTGAGGGTAGAGTATGGTGCTGAGGGACTGCTGTTCTGCCCCCTTGGCCTATGGGGTTCCCCAAGGTTCCATCTTGTTGAAAGAGGGACATATATGGAAAGCCAATGGGAGAGGTCATCCGACGATTTAGTCTGAATTGCCACCAATATGCAGCTGACACTCAGTTCTATCTTGCGCTACCAGTAGATCCTAGGGAGGCTGTGGAAACTACAAAGCGGTGCCTGGAGGCAGTTTTGGAATGGATGAAGATTAACAAGATAAAGCGTAATCCTGACAAAACAGTGGTACTATCAGTGGGAGGAAAGTCTGACTCAGGAAATGGGTCATACCCTGCTCTGGAAGAGGTTGCACTCCCCTTGATGGGGCAGGTTCATAGCTTGGGGGTGGTCTTGGACCGAGGCCTCCTGCTGGATAAACAGGTGGCAGCAGTGGCCAGGGTGCCTTTCACCAGTTTCAGTTGCTGAGCCAGCTGTGACCCTTCCTGTACAGAAATCTGTCCTGCCCTGGTCACATCTAGATTAGATTACTGCAATGTGTTCTATGTGGGGCTGCATTTGTGGACTGTCCAGAAAGTATAGTTGGTACAGAATGCTGCAGCCAGAGTGTTGAGTGGAGTGGGTCATAGAGACCATATTACTCCAGTCTTATTCCACCTACACTGGCTTCCAGTTTCCTTCCATGCTCAATTTGAGGTGCTGGTATTGACCTTTAAAGCCCTGTATGGCTTGGGACCAACAAGGTGTTGTTGGGTGCCATAAGCTATGACTTACAAAACCCTATCCTTAGTGGTCATACTCTTCCCTTTCTGACCTAGAAGGCTCCCTGCAGCTGCGGGAAACCCGAGCAAGGAAAGAGAAGGCGGTTTAAACCTCCCTGCCTCCCCTCCAGGAGCTGGCTTGCTCGACCTCCCTGCAGCCGGGGGAAACCCGAGCAAGCCAAGGGAAAGGAAGGCGGTTTAAACCACCCTGCCTCCCCTCCAGGAGCCGGCTTGCTTGGAATTATGGAAATAAGAGAGATGGACAAATTAAATATGATAATGTTGGCAAAAGATGAAGACTTGTTTAAAAAAAGATGGAAAAAATTAGATAAATGGTTTGAATCAAACGTTTAGAGAAACTCCGAAAACTGATATGTACTGTGTATGATATAACTTGTATTGTAAAAATTTGAAAATAAATGGTTTTTTTAAAAAAAGGAAACCCGAGCAAGCCAAGGGAACTCCCCTCCCCCAATCAATCCCCACCACCCTAACTTACTCTGACTCGTGCTGGTGGCGGTGGCGGGGGTGAGCATGTGCTGGTTGCTGCTCCCCAGCCCCACTGAAGGCTTCTGGGGGTGGGGCTTGAAAGGCAGAAAATTGGAAGGCCAACTTGGAAGGCAGACCAATTTGAAAGGGAACCCTCCCTTCTCCTGCACTGCGGTAAAAATTGCTGCGCTGGCCGGGGTAAATTGGTGCAGCCTGGCGCAGCTTAAAGGGAACCTAGGTTATGTGGCTAAATCGTATTTTACTAGCCTGGTCAATTTAGTATGTCACCACTTTCTGTTCCTTTGTGATGCTAATGCTAAGAAATATAATGCAGTTACAAGCAGAATTAGAACTAGTCAAGCACAGTACACAAATGTTGAAATGCAGCTTTAAGAGAAACATGACCAACCTTGAACATGATCACTTGCTTCAGTCTATAATTCTCCTCAACCGTTTTTTTATAGACATCATTGGCCTCTTGTAACATTTCATTTAATTTTTGCATTTTCAGCTTCAGCGATTTGATTAACTGCAAAACAAGATGATTATTCTTATTAAAACATTGTAAATGTGAAGGAGAAATGGATATGGAACAACCCTCTTAAAAGGAATAGTATTAACTACTATTTATAATATTTTAACTAATAAAATAATATCAAATCTGATAGGTGGGGAAAATAGGATTCTAGCCCTTCCCTAATAGCCCAATATCCCTAATAGGTATATCTTGTAATAGGATATGTCATTTGAAAGACTACAGTATAAAATCTTCCACATATTTGCAGTTTTATGTGCAACTTAATAAACTCCACTTCTACCTTCCATTTGGTTACTATGCTTGACAACTAGCAATTACAGATAATAGGGATGCATTCAACAAAACAGTACCTCTGCTGGCTAGGTATTAACCAGTTGAGGAGTGGCAACTTTTGTTCACTTGCTCAGAGCTCCCCCCCCCCAAAAAAAAATATTATGCTAAAATGTTCTACTTACGGCTCATTGGATACAATCCACAAAGTCCAAGTGACTGTTGGTAATAACAAGGAAAGTTACCTCATCTTTCTCCTCACACTGCCTTGACAAGGTATCTGAAGCTCTCTGCATCATCATCTTGTACTTAACATCTGTAATAAAAAGGTTAAGAATATTTGTACCAGATGTTGGAGAATAGTAGAAACAACAAATGTAAAATATTGTCTTACCCGGATTCATTTCCCCCTCTGTGGTATCTGAATAAGGACTTTCCAAAGTAAAGGCATTGGACTCTCCAAACTTTAGTTTCAGCTGCTGTATTTTCATCTCTCGATCCTTGAACAATGACATAGGCTTTGAGAGTCTATACATCTTATCAATATTCTTTGATAACACCAAGATAGTTTCAGCCTCTTACCTGAAGCATTTCTCCCTCCTATGCCAAGAAAAACCTGTAAAAATTATGCTAACCTCATAGCCAGTAGTCCAATTGTCTTTAACTTTATTATTTCCTTAATAAAAATACTGCGCAAAGTATTTTAATTTTGTGCCAGTCTAAATAGGACTTCTGTACTAAAAGTTATTTAAAGCTTTTTCACATCTCTAAAGCCTTCTTGGTAGAATCCAGCTCATGCTGCTGGACAATCAGTCTTAGGTGACATCAGTCAATGTATTCATGCAGCACAGGCAATTCAAATACAGGAAGAGTCAAAACTGCCAAGATTGACAACTTGGGAAAAAAATCTCACAGCTTCCATCTCCCACCTTTTAATAGAATTCTTGGATACGATTTTAAAATGCCAATATCTGCACTGGTCTAAGTCAGCACAAATAGTTTTCTCAGAAGACGTACCTCAACTTTTGCTTGTTCAGCTATGAACTCTTCAACTGGAACATAGTGCTCTTCAATTTGCTCCATTGCACACATATATGCATGCTTCTTTATAGCCTCCTTGTACATTTCAAATTTACTCTCCAGTTTCTCTTCATAGCTTTCTTTCATATCTTCCAGGCGCTTACTGGATAGGGTTAGCAATGAGAATTACAGAACACTTTTAAGGGCTTAGTAAATATTACCCTCAATTGTGCTGCACAGGTCCTTCTGCTACATCAAAAGTCAAACTACATGACGCAATGGAGATCTGTGATTGGGTCATATATTCTTTAATGTTTAAAAGCAGCCCTGGGCGGGGGAGGGGGCAAATTTACATCACAGCCAGGGTGGCAAGGAGTTCAGTATTTATGCCCTCTCTTTCCCCTTGGCTCAAGGTGGCTGTAGCCCTTGTGAGAGTTTCTCAGCAGAAAAACCAGTCCTTTCACAAACTATTATTTATTTATAAAATGTAGTAATCTCTCCAGAGATTTCCTCAAAGCAGCTCAAGTAAATTACAACATGAAAATATAGAACATGCAGCAGCTTAAAAAGATAGTCCTCAGTCTAGAAATGATCCACAAAACTAGCTTTAAAAGATAGAAACAAAATGCTTTGGGCTGGCACTTAAAGGAGAGTACCTTAGGTAACTCCTTGAGCATCATGGGGGAGATCTTTTTTTTTTTAAGACCCCGGGGGGATTTTTTATTTTTTTAATAGTACTACATAAACTACAAAGAAAATAAGGGAAGGGGAACTACAACTAAGGAGAAAGAAAAGTAACCCACACTAAACTAAAAACCCAATACAATATACTTTGTGAGATCCTGTCTTTCTAAGCTTATGTGTTAGTTTATTATTTGTTATGAGAAGATTTCCAGAGCATCTCCTCCAGCTCTCTTCATAAGGGCAATTTTCAGAGTCCTTCTGCCTTTACATCTATTCTAATTCTCTCTAAAGTCTTGATGGCTTCTTAGACGTTCACTCGAAATTCTGCAACCCTCCTCCGTCTCAAAAGGGATAACACCGCCAATCTTAAGCCTC
>NW_015168662.1:1101980-1134477 GCF_001447785.1 Gekko japonicus | reverse complement strand
GCCGCTCGGGCCTCGCCTCGGAGCCGGTGGGGGGGGGCAATGTCAAGGCGCAAGCATTTAGGATCAGAGTTCCACTGAACCTCTTTCAACTGGCAAGACTCTTCTCTCCTTCAGCAGTGAGTGCACTAAGATTCCACTAGTTCCCAAGGTTTTTATAACATCAATTAATTGTACCTACCTATAAATGCAAAAAGCATACTGTGTTTCCCCGAAAATAAGACACTGTCTTATATTTATTTTTTCTCAAGAAGACACACTAGGGCTTATATCACAAATGCATGCCGCTCGGGCCTCGCCTCGGAGCCGGTGGGGGGGGGCAATGTCAAGGCGCAAGCATTTAGGATCAGAGTTCCACTGAACCTCTTTCAACTGGCAAGACTCTTCTCTCCTTCAGCAGTGAGTGCACTAAGATTCCACTAGTTCCCAAGGTTTTTATAACATGAATTAATTGTACCTACCTATAAATGCAAAAAGCATACCGTACAAATGTTCACTCAGAAGCAAAGACAGGAGCTCAGTGGGCACATCAGGTGGCTGGGTTCATAGCAACGATCAGATTTATTGCTTCCTCTGTCCTCCACAAGAGTGCTAGACTCATTGTAATGCTATGCTGCAGGCGCCAGATGGAACCTGATGGGTTCCTGTCAGTGCTTGGGAATTTTCCTGCCTTGGTTGCTGAGGATTACATTGAGGCTCTGACCACTTTCTGGAATAGGGAGATGACCTGGACTATTGACACAATCGCTCCTAAGCCCCTCCCACCCCCAGACAGAGCCAAGCAGTCTCCCTGATTCACTGGGGAGCTGATGGCAATGAAACAGGAGGGACGATGGGCTAGAGTACTGCTGGTGGAAAACTCAGAGCAAGACTGATCAAACACAACCTATGCCCCCGTTAGAGCCTGTTCTGTGATGGTGATGACAGTGAAAAGGCAGAATTTCTGTGCCACCATTGCATCTGCATGTAATCATCCAGCTAAGCTGTTTCCTGTAGTTCAGGGACTCTACATCATAGTCCCTCAAATGTGGACTCTGTCCACATGATCCACTTTGGATTAGATGCCGTTGTTCAGATGATGTACCTTTGGCATCTGCTTTCCAATTTATATGGATACTTTTCCGTTTATGGATCCCGAGAATGTGGCCAAGATCCTTGGACATGTTAGACCTAACATCTATATATTTGACCCTCATCCTTCCTGGCCAATAAAAGCTGCCAGTAGATTGGCTAAGTGGATAAACTGGAGTTGTGCTGGTCATACTCAAGGAGGCAGTGATCAGAACTGTTTTGAGCCCTACTATGTTGGAATCTTCCATTCTTGGGCAAGGTCCTTGAGTGGGCAGGCTGCTTCTCAGCTCCAGGGGCTCTTCAAAGAGACTGATTCTCTGGATCTATTTCAGTCTGGCTTCAGGCTGGGATTGGGAACAGAGACTGCTTTGGTTGCCAAGGCTGATGAGAACAAGACTGGGAGAATGTGACCCTGCTAATTCTGGTGGATTCTCTCAATGGCCTTTAATAACACTGACCATAGTAGCCTAAGGAGCCACCACTCAGCACAGGGACCATGGGGTACTGTGTTATGGTGGTTTGAGTTAGGGGGTTGTCTCAGAAGGCAGCATTGGGGGATTCCTGCTCAGGTCCATGGATGTTGGCCTGTGGGTGCTACAGGATTTCATCTTATCCCCCATGCTATTTAATATCTATATGAAGCTCTACATTTTTCTACCTAATTCCAAGGATGCTGTTGATGTTCTGAACCGGTGCTTGGAGTCAGTAATTAGGGTGAATAAACTGAAACTTAATCCTGAGAAAATAGAGGTTCTATGGGTCAGTAGAAAGGAAGCCCAGGAATATGAGATCCCTCCTGGCTTGGATAGGGTTATGCTCCCTCTGGAAAACTAGGTTCACAGCTTGGAAGTGCTGCTTGACATCGTGGTCATCTTAAAAAACCAGGTGGCTGCAGTGGCTCGGAGTACTTCTGCCCAGCTATGCCTGTTCCTGATTCAGTCAGATCTAGTCACAGTGATCCATGACTTAGTTATATCTAGACTGGACTATTGTGATGGGCTCTACTTGGGGCTACCCTTGTAGAGTGTTTGGAAGCTGCAGCTAGACTGATGATCTGGGCCTGTTTCTAGGAGCTGCACTGGTTACCGATCCACTCCCAAGCCCAATTCAAGATGTTGGTTTTGTCCTTGAGACCATGGTATCTGAAGGCCCATAGTCTCCTATACATTCCAGCTCAGGGATTATGTTCACAGGAGATGCCACATGAGAAAGGGCCTTTTCAATGGCAGCTCCATGATTGTGGAACAAGCTCCCCAGGGAGGTGTGCCTGGCCCTTCACTATCAACCTTCAGAAGGCAGCTGAAGACAGTTTTATTTAGGGCTGCTTTTGACTAACTTAGTTTTTATTTATTGGCAGTCCTAACTGGAGTTTTTAAATTGTGACCTATTATGTGTTTTTATAATTGTTATGGTTCTAATAATTATTTTACTTATATTGTAAGCCTCCTTGAGTTCCACAAGAGAGAAAGGCGGCTAATAAAGGCTAAATAAAATGGCTAAAAAACCCAACATATCAATTCGAGCAGCATGTTAAGAATAAAGGGAGCACAGCAACAGTCACTGCTAAAACTTCCTCCTTTAGGGGGTTCAGTTCTTAGCCTAGTCAAGCAAGTTCCTGCCTACAGCACTTAAGGAAGAAATCTGACCAAGATCTGTTAAGCACAACCACCACCAATTTATAACACAGCCTAATCTTGTAACAACCTAGAGATTCATAACATTTTTATCACTGCCTTTATGACCAATGTAGACTGGTTTGAAAAACTGCACAGACAAATAAAAGCAGCAAGATAGCTTTAAGTTACCTCATGTGTCATAATGCTAATATCTATTTCTTCTTCAGAGGAAGAGGAGGATATATTAGTATCATCTGGAAGCTCCTCAGCAGATATGTCATCCGACTGTACTGCAGGCTTACCTTCCCTCCCACTGTATTGTGGGGGGAAATAATCAAAGATTTTAGGTTGAAATGTTTGAATAATCTGGAGGGGGAAAAGATTGTTACAATGGCCCAAAATCAAGATAAACACTCTGTTTCTCTACATCTTTTTTTTTAAAATCCAAAGCCTTTTATTGGCATATAAATAAAGATACAGTAATCTAAATACAAAATCATGCAGAGTAAAATTAAAATTGCAGAGTAACATCACAGAGTAACATCATAATAAAACCTAATTCATAATATCACTTATCAGGCCGTAGGACCATGGCACTGCAGAGAAACTTTGCTACTATTTCAGTTATTTCTGTATCTGGATTATCAAGCAAGAAAAGTTTAAAATCATCAGGGGGTCTCTAAAAATTGGCCTAATATGGGATATAGAAGATCCCGACAGGACGCCAAATAGGGAGAGCACTGGAGGAGGACACGGGCAACAGTTTCAACACAGTACTTCATACAATGACAGCACCTGCTAGGATAGGGAGCTACATCTTTTAGTTTTGGGTTATTTGTCTTAGAAACCTACTTAAAGAAGTTGGGAATACACTGAAGTGGCATTTAACTATTGCTAATAATGACTTTCTTCATTCAAGGAAATGAGAATGTTCTTTAACAGAATGTGTTCTATACAAGTTCATCATCTGTGAGTGCCTGTTCAAATCCACATTTGCCTCCCAATTATATACATGTATATTCAGAAGCAGATTCCTTTTGACAGCTGGATTTTGGATTAAACTGGATGTGTTTTTGAATTGTGACCAGACCCCCATTTCTCACTATTCGTATAGCAGAGAAACAATCAAGCTTTTGTTTTGGAGAAAACAGAATCAGCAAGCCCTTGTGGTATAGTGGTTTCAGCTTCAGACTAGGACCTGACAAACCCAGATTTGAGTCCTCACTCTGCCATGAAAACTCACTGGATGATGTTGGGCCAGTCACTCTCTCTCTCAAGCCTGACCTACCTCACAAGGTTGTTATGAGAATGAAACAGGAGGAATTATGATGTAAAGCCACTTCAGATACCAACTGGAAAGAAAAGCAGGGCATAAAATATCTATATAAATAAAATCTTACTCACTTGCTTAGCTACAGCGGAAAATTTCATTACATGCAGGGTCTCATCATACGTAGAGGCACATTGGTTAATGTTAACTATCATACAAGCTTTGCCTTTACCACAAAAGAATGGTTGAAATAAGCGGGTTAGCTTACTTTCTCTGAAGGGAATATATGCCTGCCTTAACCTTTAAGAGAAAATAGTATGAAAATTAATGCCAAGATAAAAATCAGTAGTAACACCAGATGGGTATCCAGTCATATAGGCTATTTGTTTTCCATCTTTGGAATACTCAGGTCATTAAATTCAGCTACATTTAAGCGTTTTCTCATCTTCTTTCCTCCCCTCCACACACTGGGAATGGGAAACTGGCAACTCCCAGTGCTAAGTCACTCCTCAGACAGAGCAAGCAAGAGTGGCAATGATGGACACAGCCAGAAAAACAGCCTGTTGAACTGCTGACAATAAATCACATGTCTGCTCATCAAGCCCAAAGCATTCACATGTTGAATCTGTGCATTTAAAATACTTTATACTCTGCTCTCTTTCCATAAATGTGTCTGAGGCAGCTAACAATAAAATTGCAACTGAACAAATAACACACAGCAGCATAAAAACTATGTTCTTTTTTATTTGTCAGCATAAAAAGCGCCAAATCCTTCTAAAACTCTTATCATAAGGGAAAACTGACTTGAAAGCTTGAACTTCGATGAAGCTGAACTTGTGTAAATAAAACAGTTTATGTAGCCTCCACTGCTGCTTTACCCAAAAGAAACTAAACCTGTAGTGCTGCTGTCCTGGACTTCTCAGGACTTGGGGACATGGCAAACACATAACAATGACACCAGATATAAAACACTTAACCAGTTTCCAAAATTTTATTTTCACACTCACGTAGGATTTTGATTTTGTTTCAGAGCTGCAATGCATTTCCCAAGGATAAGAAGAGAATTATTAATATTGCCTGCTTCTTTAAGCCTGTCTCCAAAGCTTTGTGTTTTATTGCATCGTTCTGATCCAGCCAGGTCACACAAAGAGAGTCTACACAAATAAATACCTAAAGTTAAAACTTGTTATTTTACTTGAAACAGGTTGGTACTATAACTGACAGCCAGTGTTTTTTAACAAGTGAAAGTTTGTTGGAAGTCAAAGTGATCCACTTAACATTGACATAAATAGAAAAGTGAAGAGCCAGAAATAAACCATAGGGATGCCCCAATCCAGCATCATGTGTTTCTGAGTTTTCCTATCAATCTCTTAAGGAAGCAAGCTACTCTACTGTACTCTACCTGCCTACCTACACACACACAGAGAGAGAGAGAGAGAGGCAGAATGGTTTCAGTACTGCAAAGCAAAACCATGAGAACCCCAAGGTAAAGACACTGTTTCATAAGGTTCCTTCAAGATGAGAGCGCCTGCACCAAGAAAAAGTATTCCAAAGTAAGACAAACAAATGAACACAAAACTCGCCCAGATAGTGAGGTCAAATTGACCTGAAGAAGTATGGGGAAGTAACTAAAACTTGTGCTTTTAATCCTCTACAACTTCAGATTTAGTGAGGCCAAATTCCCTCTGGTGTTTCACACCTTCCACATTTATAATAGTGTGTTAATTGCAGTGTATATACAAATTGTGTTGGTTATTTTACTCCATGAATTCAATGGGAAACAGAAAACCACAAGAATTAAATTCACAAAATTATAGTTTCTTAATTTTATGATGTTCTCTTCTTTGTAACTGTTCTGTTTGCTGTCACAGGGAAATGTTAAAAGGGTAAATAGTTTTCTTTACAATTGGTGTCACACAATCCCCTAGATTTTTTTTTACTCTATTTTTCACACTGGACTAGTAAAGTGCACTTTATTTTTACCATAGATTTAGAGTACTTCTTTGCCCTCTGACATTTTGCTAGAACCTCCTCATTACTGAGAAAAAACATATGCTAGCCCTGGCCTGGATGGACCAAGGTAGCCTGATCTCATCAGATCTTGGAAGTTGAGCAGGGTCAGCTCTGGTTAGTACTTGGATGGGAGACCCACCAAGGAAGTCCAGGGTTGCTACACAAAGATAGGCATTGGCAAACCACATCTGCATGTCTCTTGCTTTGAAGACCCCATGGGGTTGCCATAAGTCAGCTGCAATTTGATGGCACTTTTCACCACCACCATAAGTATAGTTTAGCAAAATGGAGACAACACTTACTCAGAGACTCCAAGAACATGTGGTATAGTCTCATCAGTCAAGCTGATTAGTCTGATAGAAAAGATGCTGTGGCTAGAAAAGTACAGAAACATGCTAGTTGTCATCCTTAAGAGTCATTTACTAAAACACCCATCTCATCTTTTTCTAATAGGATTTGCATTACATATGACATGAGTCAGGTCACCAATACCCAACCAGACTCAGTCATATGTTCACAAGCAGACTAACCTTTAAAAATTCCTTCATCATTCCATGTAGCTCCAAATACTGTGACAGAGAAGAGGCTTCAGGCTTTCCTCCTGCATCATTTTCACCAGAGGAAATGGCCACATCTTTGCCTCTTCTTTGGTCTCCACATGTCCAACCCAGAGCACATGGAGCTCAAGGAAAGGGCAAAAGGCACCATGTGGCCATTGTCACTGGCAACGGATTATGCAGGAGGGAAGCCTGAAGTTCCTCCTTCTCCGTCTCAGTGTTCAAAGATATGCAAACAGATGGAGAGATTTTTAAAAGATAGTCCCCACTTGAATATGTTACATTCAGGTCAAGCTCCATGACCCAACTCATGTCGTACAGAACAAGTATTTTGGCCTCAAACTTCCTCTGGACACAGAACAGAAGACACCTTACTTAAAATGTGTCATTATTTTCAAATGTCATAATGTTTTCTTTTATCCCACAGATCTAGATCTTAGAGTCTCTCTGAAATAAGACCTATAAGAAACAGAAGGCCCTGTTTGAAATATCCATATTAGACTAATCGTTGGAAGTAAATGTGCCACTGCTGCTGTCAAGCACGGCACTGTGGTATGTAGGAATGTACCCTAGGGGGAGCTGTGGCACATTCTCTAGCATTCAGAGTTTATTGAAGGTTTTCTCTTGGCAGTTCAGTTTACCTTTTGTTCTTTCTTTTTCTGCTGTGTGTTAGTCAGGCCCGTAGCCAGGATTTTTGAATTCAGGGGGCCTTTAAATAAGTTGGGGGGCACCCCACACACCCAAATTGGAAGTTGGGGGGCCTGGGCTGGATGGGAAGTTGGGGGGCCTTGGCAGTAGGTTGGGGGGCAGGCCCCAAGATGCCCCACTGTAGCTACGGGCCTGGTGTTAGTGCTTGTGCTCTGAAGGCCTTTGCATTAATGACCTGCAATCAGTTTATTGTCTTTTTGCAAAATCCTATTGCAATAAACTCATTGAATGCAAACTCCAAAGTGTGGATTGGATTATTTCCTGAACTCTGCCAACAATCTCCACATGCAAAGATGCATCCACCCAACTTCTTTCCTTAACAGGAAGATGTATTATGTGCAAGATGCAAGTGAGAATGCCTTTAGATATTGTTCATGACTTGCATACATCAAGCAAATTAAGTGTTTTTGACCAGATGTGCCTTGTGCTGTATATGACTTCCAAAACACCTTGCCACATAGTGATACTTGACTCAAAACTGTTTTACTGTAGACAACACAGCTATTTTCAAAAACCCCATATGTATACAGTTCTGTGGTTTGAGGCCCTAGAGCTGGTATCAGCTTGTGGATTTAAACATTTTGATGCCATCTTTCCACCCAATCCGGTGGAACACATAAACATATTAGAACAATTAAAAACATTTTAAAATGATAAAATTTCTATCAAAACACATCAACAATACCACAACCAGGGAGGACAGACAATAACAGTTATGGGGTATGCCAAATAGAAATAACAAACCTTCTGCTTGATTGCTGATTTGTCTTAGTGCATGACAAACTTCTGTTTTTGTTTCCTATTTTAAGAATTTTGTAAGCTTCATCTATGTTCTTTATGTTGATCCACTTCAAGTCTAGGATAAGAAAATATTTTTTAAATTATTTTTAATTTGTGTATACTAAAGGCAGAAAATGGCTAAATAAAAGCAGTACACTATAAAACCACTCAAGTGGTTAAGATGCTGAACTGCAGGCTGTGGAAGGTCAGTAGTTCAGCAGTTCCGAGACCCGGGTGCCACATGATGGAGTGAGCTCCCATCTCTAGTTCCAGTTCCTGCCAACCTAGCAGTTCGAAAGCAAGAAATTGCAATTAGATAAATAGGGACCACTTCGGTGGGAAGGTAACAGCGTTCCGTGCGCCTCGGTGTTTAGTCATGCCAGCCACATGACCACGGAAACGTCTTCGGACAGCGCTGGCTCTTCGGCGACTGCAGCGGTTGCTGCTGCTGGGGAGGTGGAACCCGCGATACTCACGGGGGGAGTATTCCTCACAGGAAGCAGGAGGAGGACGCAGTAGCAGCAGGTAAGCTTCCCCCCATCCCCACTGATTCCCCCCTGTCCACGGTCTCCTCCTCCTCCTCCACCACCACCCCTGGCTCAGGGGGAAATGCCTGAGTGGCTGCCAGCTGCCGGGTCTCGTCAATCTCCCCCTCGGCTCTGGAAGTGAGGCTTGAGTGCCTTGCAGCCGCCAGGCCTTGCCGGTCTCCTCCCCCCCCGGCTCTGGAAGAAAGGGGACCCATGATACTCGTGGGGGGAGAGCTCCACGCAGAGCAGGAGGAGGAGGAAGCAGGAGCAGCAGCAGGTAAGCTTCCCCCACCATCCCCGCCAATTCCCCCTTCTGTCCCCGGTCTCCTCCACCAGCAGGCAGGAGGCTGGGAGAGTGATGGGGGCAGAAAGAAAGAATGGTGGGTGGGGCAGAAAGAGAGAGAAAGAGTGATGAAGGAAGTCACATGCATGGAGGAGAAATAGAGAGTAAGAAAAGGGGGGCAGAGGGGAGAAATAGTGTGAGAGAGGTAGGGGGTGATATGTGTAAGAGAAGGTGTGACAAATTAGATAACCATCCCGCAAGTTTCTTGCAGGTCTCCACTTGTTATTTACTATTTGTTTTGGAATGTTTTCTAGATTATATCACACAAGTGTTAATTTATCTAGAAATGGAAGACTGCCTTACATTAAGCTGTTTATTAGATTGCCTTGAATGTTGTTTCAAAATTGTTTAAACACAGCATAACATATTTTAAAAGTAACAGTCTGAGAAAAGGGATAATATAGGGATAATAATCTCGATAATATAGTCTAGATCACATAGTGAAAATTTCCAACTAGAGTTCCAAATGGATTTCACAACACAAATTCAGCATCAACAATGTGAAGTAATGTGTTTAGAGGAAAGTTACCTCTTGGGTACAACTTTGGGGACCACGTTTAACATTAAAGTATCTTTGTCATCATAAATGGCATCATGATGATCAGCTCAGTGCAGGGAAGTCAACAAAGCTCTGAACACTGATAATCATTAGTGTAATGTAAAAAGCATCTCTACACCTTACATACCATTTCCTTAACTACTCAGTTAAGGAAAGTACATTCTGTCAGCAAAAAAAGTCATCCATTAACACAAGCAACTCCTTTGGCCAACTGAAACCTCCATGCTGACATGAGTGGTAGGATGCAACAGTTGTGGTTCATTGGGGTACCTGGTGCTCCTGCCTTCTACTACTAAGGATGAGAAGTAACCATATGTGCTGAGTTTAAAAACGTAATAGCTAAAATATGTTTGAAGTACCTCTGCCCCCCAAATAGCAAAGTGGCAGCTGTTGCAAGGCTCACAGCAATATCAATTACAAGGAAAAGAGTACGATTAGCAGCACCCCCTGGTGTCAAGAGCTTCCCCGTGCGTTTGAAGGTGGCCAGCATCTAACAGAATATTCAGTTTGGTGGACCATTCGTCCAATACTAATCAGTGTGTTCTAAGATCCCCCATCCAAGAGTTAATCACTGCACTGAACCCATAACCTTTGAGGGTTATTGTTACCTTTTACATAAGAACTTCCTCCTTGATCCTCACAGATCCTTAGAACTTTACGCTTTTGATTTTTTGATGTTGGCAGTGAGTCCAGTAGTTCATAAACGTACTCATTGTAGATTTCAAAGAAAGAAACCCAGATAGACAACAGTGTTCTCTGATACCTGCTACCCCTCTCAGAATCTAGTAGTTCATTACTTTGGTCTGTTAACCAGAAGTAGAAAAAGAACAGAATAACTCAAAAACATCCGTAGCTTTTAAGTGTAACCAAACAAAGGTCAGTGTTCACATTATTTGTCCACATCTACAGGCACTCTCTCAGGAAAGATATGCGTCTAAACCAGGGCAACTATGTATGTAGCACACAATTATACTTATGTATCTTTAACAACTTTGATTCAAAACATTTGGACCAAAATACATACTTCCACATTAATTTCCCTCATTCCTTATGGAAATTAATCCTTCAAGAAAGCTTCAAGAGGGAATTAGATAAGCATATGGAGCAGAAGTCCATCAGTGGCTACTAGCCACAAGGTATAGATAGGAACTCTCAGTCTGGGGCAAGTGATGCACTGTATTCTTGGTGCTTGGGGCTTGGGGGGGGCAACAGTGGGAGAGCTTCTAGTGTCCTGGCCCCACTGCTGGACCGCCTGATGGCACCTGGTATTTTTGGCCACTGTGTGACAGAGTGTTGGACTAGATGGGCCATTGGCCTGATCCAACATTGGCTTCTCTTATGTCCTTATGTACTTTGATATCATTCACATACCATAGCATAACAATACTTCCAAAAGTATTTTATTAACCATAAACATTTAGCAGTTACCTAATTGATCCAAAGGAAGACTGGGTGAGCTACAGTTACTACAAGGTGAATCTGATGTACCTGAAGTTGTGGTACACTTCAAAGAATGATCAGGCTCCTTGATAAACATAAAAAGGTTAATGTCAATGATGTTCTAATATGTATCAAGTTGTTATGCTGTGCTAGTATGTACAAGATATAAAACTATCAATTAATACATTTTCAAACTTGGTATTTCAAAAATATTTTTATATACAAGAACAGCCCACAAATTTAACGTCATTATTACTTTACTTATAGTCCACCTGTCTCTCTGAGATTCAAGGCAGATTTTGCAGTTTTAAGTCAACACAAGTACAACAGAAAGACATGGCTGAAAACTCCATGTTGCCCTTACAATAACATAGTTCTACCATTAAATAGTTTTAATGCATGGTAACATCAAAACGTAATAGAGAACCCTGCTTGCCACTGACCTCTTTCAAAGAGGCAAGGAGCGCAGCTTTTATGGATTCCTCTCGCTTAGTCTGCATATCATCCAGCCTCTTGATAAGATTGCTGAAGCATGGCTTTAAGTCCATCTTTTGATACTGTCTTCCTCTTACATGACTGAAGATCATTTCAAGAGCACGAGGCAGAATACCACCATCTTTTGGACAACCTGCGAAAACATCGAATTTCTTGTGTTACACGCTATAGCTTTTAGAGCTTTTAAATTGTGTATTTCTTGAATAGAACTGTGAACAGCGAATGTACCGTGAACAGTGAATGTTTTGCCAGCATTAGTAACACCATAGGTAAACACAAGTCCATTCACTCCATTGGTGTATGCTTTTAGTATCGCATTCATTGTGCCTTCAAAAAATTCACTTTGAGTACTATCCGGTCCAAAAACCTAAAGAGAGAATACCAGAGTTATAGTGTCACTGAGGGAAGAGCAAGTTGTTTTGCTTGCATATGGGCATCTTTGCTAAGATGCCTACACAGCAATCAGATCTACTGCCACTTTGAGAGACAGTATGCTGTAATGGTTAGAGCAGGGAGTCTCACAATGAAGCTTACTGGATGACCTAGGGCTAGTTATTCTCCATAAGCCTAATGTACCTCACAGGGTTATCATGAAAGATAAAATGGGCAACAAGGGCAAACACCAATCATAGCACCCTAAGCTCCTTCCAAGAAAAGGTGTGGGAGATTTAAAAAATAATCAAAATTTAAGTGATAAATAAAAGTTCTATTAATTGAATCTCCCCAAGTATGGTATTACAGATTTCAATTTTTTATTCAGTCTCATATAGAAAAGTGGCCCACATTTTATCTGGTTATGCATTTAGGGGTGCAATTTACTTTGGCCTAAGCTAGATGCCATAGACTGACTTCCAAATAAGCACTCTGGACCAGTGTGCAGTGTTACAATGCCTTAAGTATATTTTCCCCTCCAAGGGCAGGTAATCTTACCCGAGTAAAGGTGAACCGATGTGCACATTGCCCAATTCCCTTTTCGCTGTTCTTCATTGCAGCTGATTCTTTAGGTGCACGAAGAGTTACCGTTTCTTGGTTTTCAATCGTTAAGCAGTCCTTAGCAGCAAACGAGTGACTTTAAATAAATTTCCTGAAGTGTACTTCATCTGCTAAAATTAACACCTCCAACATGTTTTAAGCACTCAAAGAGCTCTGTCAAGTACCATCAGAGCATGAAGGAGAATTACTTCTTCCAGGTGAGGAAAGAGGGGAAGGGACATGTTTGTATGTGGCACGAAAACAGCAGAAGCAAACAGGGGCTGTGATCACACACACGAAATAATCCACCTTCAGTCCACTTTCCAACTGGATTTTGCCAGTTCACACAGTACAATCCAGTTGAAAAGTATATTGAAAGTGGATTATTTAGTGTGTGTGATCACAGCCAGAAAGAAGCTGTGAGCTGATGGAAGCATTTTGAATGATTGTTTTCAGAAAACTAGTATATAATATTCTTAAATAAATACATTTTATAGTTCCACTTCAATCCCCTTCCAAGGATCCGTTGGTGGTTAGCAGGAATCCCCCTTGGCCTCCACTTAAGCTTTACTTGTACATTTGCAAATAAAATAAATATTACAAATACACTCTAGCATTCCTCCTCCAAAGGGAACCAATCAAGACAGCAATGATCCTAGACTCTTCCACCTTTCAGAAAAGCGTGGAGAACACCAATGTAGTTCTATTTATACGTCCTTTGTTTAATGTTCATTTTGTCTTGTTGGTATTGTTCTTGGTGAGCAAGGTGAACTTCAATTTCATTTTAAGCCAAAAGGGTTTTTTTTATGTGCTGTATGATTTTAAACACACCTCTTGAAGTCATCTGTTCCAAGAGGGCATGTTTCCTAACATGCTTTCATTGTGTCTAATTTTCTCAATTTCTACTTGTTCTGGTTATCCTACTTCAGTCATTAAACACTCCCCCGGTTGTCATGTCCCTTCACCATATCCTGCAGTATTGAGGCTTGAGTTGACGCTCTCTGAATCTTCATAAAGACTACTTCTAAGTACAAAGTAAGTCAAAGCTACATTCTTGTATCTGCACTGGTAGGGATGGAGCACAATAGATTCAATTCTGAAACTGAGTCTACATGCACACACCCCACTAGTGATAAGCTGTACAACTCACTTGATTTTCATTGCTTTCAAGCTCTGCCTTGGAGAAGGGCCGCACTCTCAAGTACACTTTCAGTAGCTGACATACATCCTAAAAAAAATTAAGGATGGGATTAACAACCATTAGGCAAAGATGCCACAAACTTGTGAGCTGTGCATCTCGAGCCTTCAGTACAGTCTTAAGTATTCCCTCACTTGTCTTCATGATTCACCCAACTTCACTTCTTGTCCCTCCAGGTGCACTCTTCAGTCTGAAAACTTCTCATTCTCAAATATTATTAAACATCTTTCCACTGGCATTCAGACACAAGACTAAATCTTGGAACAGAAGGACCTTGGCTCAGTTTACTGGTCATTCACTCTATGAATTCAGCTGCCTGTGAAACTTCCCTCCTTCAGCTGTAGTCCACTGTGTGCTCTGTAGCTACCCCCCCCACACACACACAAGGGATCCCAAGTCTCCCCGGGGGGCGGGGAAACCCCCGCCCCAGAGGCCCGTTCCCTGGCGGCGCCGGATCGAGCCCCGGGGGGAACACCTCCCCGACGTGCGCATCACCTGGAAGTGACAGGAGGACACCGGGCATGCTGGGGGCAGGGCCACAGCCATACAAGGGAAAACCACAGCGTCGCCCCCGCCCCCAGCGTGCCTGGCGTCCTCCCGTCACTTCCGGGTGATGTGTGTGCGGCGCATGCACCAGACGCCAGCTGGGAGCCCCTGCTCCCGGCGAAGATCAACTTGGCAACCCTCCCCCCCACACACACACACCAGGAACCACCAGGGAAATAGCACTAGGCACAATATGGGGGACTGCAGTGGGAAGGAAATTTTTCCCTTCTCAGCGAACAGAAATATTCTTGAACTGGTAAAAATAACCATAGGATCCAAGAAGATAGATTCAACTGGGTAGCCATATTGGTCTGAAGCAGCAGAACAAAGTTTGAGTCCAGTGGCACCTTTAAAACCAACAAAGTTTTATTCAAGGTATAAGCTTTCATGTGCATGCACACTCCTTCAGACACAATGTACCAGTCCATACATATAGGTAGAGGGTGAGCAGTAGCAGTAAATTAGCATATGGTATTATGAGGATGTTTAACAGATTCAAGGACCGAACATGAATAACAACCTTAGTTTATATCGTTACCATTTGTTTGGGTTTAATTCTGAGGGAAAACATAGTGAACAAAATAAATGTGCCAAAAGTGGAGATTAATTGTAACTGCGGCATTCCACAAGTATTGTGGGGGGAGGGGTATAAATGCAATTAATAAATAAAAAAATAAATAAGTAATCTCCACTTTTGACATATTTATTCCCTTCACTATGTTTCCCCCCAGAATTAAACCCAAACAAATGGTAACCATATAAACTAAGCCTGTTTTTCCTGTTTGGTCCTTGAATTTGTTAAACATCTTCATTATGCTGTATGTTAATTTGCTGCTCACCCTCTACCTATATGTATGGACTGGTAATTTCCATTTCATTGTATCTGAAGAAGTGTGCATGCACACAAAAAGCTTATACCTTAAATAAAACTTTGTTGGTATTAAAGGTGCCATTATACTCAAACTTTTTTCATAGGATCCAACACATTGAGCTTTTATTTACTGAAACCACAAAGCACAGTGATGATGCAAGGAGTTCGCATGAGACATCATCTGCAGAAACAATAACAAGAAAGCTTGATTTGTCTGGTAGAACTATAATCTCCATGCAGTAGTTAATGGGACTCATGGCTGGGCCACTTTACACTATTAGTTATGGTAGACATTACCACCATCCCTGATCCCACACATTCCAGGGGGGGATTACAGGTTCCAAAAAGGCAAACTGAAAGGGAAGGGATGATATATACACACCAGTTTTCTCAATGAGGACACAAAGTTGCTTAATAACATAGTTTTCTCCTCAGTTAGGCTGAGAGAGAATTAAAGTAGAAGTTTTATGGTGTGGGACATCCATATTTTCTGAATGGTTAAACATTTAATATAAATCACCACGTTTCACAGGATAAGATACACATTTCTGAAGACTAGTATAGTTGCTTTACTGTGTCTTTTCAACTAACAATCTGTCTCTCTGCCTTCTTACCTCCTGCAAAAACATGCAAAAGAATATCTCATTTTGATTCTAGTTTTAAGACTCATTACCTTTCCCATACAAGTTCTATTTTACATAAGAATAATTTGAATTTGCATCATTAGGAATCTTTATTTATTCCTCCTTTGATATTTCTAAACAATGACCACAACTAGGGGAAAGGGATTTCATTTTCAAGGACTTTGTTACAGTGGACAGAAAGGGGGGGGGGATACACATACACTAATGTCAACATAAAGTTGAACAGCAAACAGCTCACCTCTCCCTCATGATGCTCTTTAGCTCTGGATACCTCTGATAACTCAAGGGGCAAAGTTAATTCAGTCACACTACATGTTGTTGAGAGTACACCTGTTCCTTCCTGACAGTTCATTATTTCACTGTAAAAAATGAGTAGGAAATAGGTTTGTACCCCGTCAAACTTCTAGATTTTTACTGATGAGAAAACACTTCATATTTTATAACACGGTTCTTAGAAATTTTAAGAAGAGAAGAGGTTGGATTTATACCGCCCTTCACTACCTGAATGAGTCTCAGAGTGGCTTACAATCTCCTTTCCCTCCCCCTCCCCACAACAGACACCTTGTGAGGTAGATGGAGCTGAGAGAGCTCTTTTGAGAACTGCTCCTGAGAGAACAGCTCTGAAACAACTTGTAACTGACCCAAGGTCACACCAGCAGCTGCATGTGGAGAAGTGGGGGAATCAAACCATGCATCTAACCACTACACCAAACTGGCTGTTATCTAGTGTTCTCTCTAAGCTGAGTTAGTGTGAGCTAGCTCAAAGTTTTTTAGCCTCTGGCTCACATATTTTTTCTTAGCTCAGGAAGAATGGCTCCAAAGCAAACTAATTCATGCAGTCGCCAAATGACCTGCTCACAACGTTAATGTCAGTAGCTCACAAAGTAGAATTTTTGCTCACAGGACTCCATAGCTTAGAGGGAGCATTGCTCTCATCTACTCATAGCCCCACCCTCTAAATCACTTAATGAACAATCCTAAAAAACGAGCTCAAAGTTTTACTCAGGTTTATTTAATGAGGTTTAACCCCAGGAAAGTATTTTAATGGTTCAGGATTGCTGCCACTGAAATCCTCATTAAAATAAAAGAACAACAAGGTCAGGATTTCCTTGCCTCAGTGCCTCACTTGTGATACCATTTCCCCTTGTTCTAGTGTTTGCAAAGCCAGACCCTCCCCATTGGCTCTCATTCAATACAGAATGTTCCAATTTAGTGTAAGCCAACTCAAATTCTGAGGCATTAAGAGAAACAATAAATAATTTTAAATACTTTGAAAATGCATTGCCTGTCAGACACCACTTGTACATACACATCAACGTTCATTTAATTTATTCATACCTGTCTCTCTTGCAGTATTTTCACCCCTCAAAGACCACACACATGCAATTTTATGGCTCTTATAGTCCAAATTAGGCAAACTTACACCCTTTGGTTAACACAGGTTTCCCATATCTAGCATTTCATAGAAGCAGGATGTCTGGCTGTGCATGCAAATACTTGAGAGAAAAGCCCCCATGTGTTCAGTTAGCAAATATATATAGAATTAGGCTTCTTTCCCATATTTTCATTCAGACTTCCACTCCTAAATTTTACAAATAAGTCTTTTTCTTGTTCTTACACTCACATTTCTTCATCATACAGATTTCTTTACACATCTTTTGCTCCTTACTTACCTACTTTATCTACAAACACTATTCAGTCCCACCTTCTTTATTTTGGTCTGTGATATTCTCTATGCCACTCCCCCCCCCCCCCTTCTAGTATAGGCTGGACACTGACCAATAAGGAACTCTCAAGCAATATTAGTAACTATCAATCTACTCATAGTCCCACCCTCTAAATCACTTAATGAGCAATCCTAAGAAGCACTCAAACTCCTACTCAGGTCTATTCAATGAGGTTTAATTCCAGGAAAGTGTTTTTAGGTTTTCCTTTTCTTTCATACCCTGCTGTGGCTCTGCTTATGTCTCACAATTTTATTCTATGGTTCTAGTATTTTGAAAGACCAGATAAAGCATGGCAGAAAATGGTCTGTGAGGCCTTGATTTTTTGAAGGACCACTGCATGATGTCATTACAGTTGTACAAAGCCAGCATGGTATAGTGGTTAGAGTGTTTGAATGGGATCTCGGAAATTCAGATTCACTCTGCCAACAAAGTTTGCTGGGTGACCTTGGGTCAGTCATATACTTTCAGCCTGCCTAACTAACCTCATGGGGTAGTTGAGAGGGTAAAATGAAGGAACTATGTAAGCAGATTTAAGTCCTCATTGGGGTAAAATGACAGGGTACAAATAGAAGAAGAAGAAGAGAGATTGGATTTATACCCCGCCCTTCACTACCCAAAGGTGTCTCAGAGCGGCTTACAAACTCCTTTCTCTTCCCCTCCCCACAACAGACACCCTGTAAGGTAGGTGGGGCTGAGAGAGCTCTTGACAGAAACTGCTCTTTTTCAAGAACAGCTCTTATCAGAAATAAGGCTTGCCCAAGGTCATCCAGCCAGGTGCAAATGGAGGAGTGGGGAATCAAACCCGGTTCTCCCAGATTAGAGTCCGCGCACTTAACCACTACACCAAACTGACCAAATGAATAAACAGAAATCCTGGAAACTAAAGAATACCTCAGATGCTATATGCATCCCATGTCTCCGCGAAGAAATAATTTCAGGTCACAGTTCCAAACTGGTACTTTAGTCACTCAAAAGTACAACTCTTCTGTTTTACTATAAACTGAAATGGACCTGAGAATCCACTTATTTTCTTAATTGTCAATTAAAACACATTCAGATGGCAGAAGATAGACGAATCCTGTTGTATTTTGATTACCCCAAAGTGCCCATTGAGCTCACTGAAAAACTCAAGCAGCTTATTTATCATTTTCTATAGATTTTCCAAGTTCTGATGTGTCAGCTATTATGAAGACAATAGAAATATTTGTTGAGTATAATTCTTTAGTGTTAAAACTGGTCTTTGGTATCAAATTAAGTTAAATTATATAATATGTTTAGATTTATGCTAAGGAACCCTCTTTCCTTGCTAACACTGCATTTGCTGCCCTCTGCTGTACATATGTGTAATATAACAAAATTTGAGTCCAATGGCACTTTTAAGACCAACAAAGTTGAATTTTGGGTATAAGCTTTCATGTGCATGCACACTTCTTCAGATACATTGAAATAGACTTCGCCAAACATTACATATAGGTAGAGAGTGGGGGGTTAGTGGCCAGAAAGGTTTCATTGGAGCAGATGCATAAATAATTGAGTAATAAGTATAGCTAAGATTGGATTAAAGTGGTTGGTAAAACCTGTGAATAGCAGCAAATTAGCATACAGACAATAAAAGAGTTAACAAACAAATGCGAAAACTGAGTGACTTAAGAACCCGATATTTCTGTTAAGCCCTGGGGGTTCCATTGTCCTTAGTGCTGTAATAATTTATAATTCAGCAATCTCCCAATCTAGTCTGTTTCTGAAATTCCTTTGCAATAAAACAGCTACTTTGAGATTCCCCATTTAGTGTCCTGGGAAGTAGAAATGTTCTTCCACGGGTTTCTCAGTTTTGTGATTCTTCATGTCAGATTTGTTTTCATTTATCCTTTGGTGTAGTGTTTGAGCTGTTTGCCTTATGTAGAGAACTGAAGGGCATTGTTGGCATTTAATAGCATATATATACAATAATAGAAGATGAGCAAGTAAATGAGCCTGAGAGGGTGTAGTTGAAGTTGTTTGGTCCAGTGATTGTGTTGTCTGGGTGTATGCGGCAGCAAAGTTGGCATCTGGGTTTCTTGCAAGCTCTGGTACCAGTGTCCATGTTCAAACTCCTCATCCACAATAATACAACATCTAATTTGAACAACATCTCAGGCTTATTCACCTGCTAGTCTTCTAGCATTGTATATATGACATTAAATGCCAACAATGCTGTTCAGTTCTCTTCGTAGGGCAAACAGCTCAAACCCTACACCAAAGGATAAATGGAAACAAATCTGACAAAACTGAGAAACATGTAGGAGAACATTTCCACTTCCTAGGACACTAAATGGGGGACCTCAAAGTAGCTGTTTTATTGCAAAGGAATGGGAGATTGCTGAATTACAAGTTATTACAACACTCAGGACAATGGGACCCCCAGGGTTTAACAGAGATATCGGGTTCTTATCTCACTACACATGCTAAGTCACTCAGTTCTCACATTTGTTAATTCTTTTATTATCTGTATGCTAATTTGCTTCTATTCACAGGTTTTACCAACTGCTTTAATCCAATCTTAGCTATACTTATCACTTAGTTACTTATGCATCTTGACTCCAATTAGCCCTTCTTCGTGACTAACACCCCATTCTACCTATACATTTTTGTTGTTCAGTCGCACAGTCGAGTCCAACTCTTTGCGACCCCATGGACCAGCTTCCACCAGGCCCTCCTGTCTTCCGCCGTCCTCTGAAGTTGGCTCAATTTCATGTTCGTTGCATCGATGACACTGTCTAACTATCTCATCCTTTGCCGTCCCCGTCTTCTTTGACCTTCAATCTTTCCCAGCATCAGGGTCTTCTCCAGTGAGTGCTCCCTTCTCATTTGGTGGCCAAAGTATTTGAGCTTCAGTTTCATTATCTGGCCTTCCAGGGAACAGTCAGAGTTGATTTCTTTTAGGATTGACTGATTTGATGTTCTTGCAGTCCAAGGGACTCTCTCAAGAGTCTTCTCCAGCACCATAGTTCAAAAGAATCTATTCTTCGGCGCTCGGCCTTCCTTATAGTCCAACTCTCGCAGCCATACATGACTACTGGGAATACCATTGCTTTGACCATGCGGCCTTTTGTTGGCAGGGTGATGTCTCTACTTTTATCATGCTGTTTAGGTTCGCCATCGCTTTCCTCCCAAGGAGCAGGCGTCTTTTAATTTCATAGCTGCTGTCACAGTCTGCGGTGATCTGGGATCCCAGGAACGTGAAGTCTGTAACTGCTTCCACGACTTCCCCTTCTATTTGCCAAGGAGTGATGGGGTCGGATGCCATGATCTTAGTTTTTTTGATGTTGAGCCTCAAGCCCACTTTTGCGCTCTCCTCTTTATCCTGAGCAAGAGGCTCTTGAGGTCCTATACCTATACATAGTGGCTAGCAAAGTCTGTTTCAATGCATCTGAAGAAGTGTACATGTACATGAAAGCTTATACCCAGAATTAAACTTTGTTGGTCTTAAAGGTGCCACTGGACTCAAACTTTGTTCTCTTACTTCAGATCAACATGGCTACCTACCTGAATTTATATGGGTAATATAACATTCAGCATAATTGATATTGTGCTTGTGGTGAGGAAGCAGATTTCTCTTGCCACCTATTGAAGGAGTATACCAGCTGGTAAGCAAACCCCCCCCCCCAATCAAACAACATACATACATACACCATATATAAACTGTGGTTAGTGATCTGGCTGCCACAAGACTTTGCAAAAATTTTGATTGATCCTGAAGATCCCATTAACCAACTAAGGTCATCAAGCACCTCACTTCTGATGGTCCCTTCTGTTCAGGAGGATCATTCAGCTATAGCCTGTGTATGGTCATGTTCAGTGGCAGTATCCACATTTTAGAATGGCCTGACATAGAATAGAACAATCCTACTCTCTCTTCCCTCCCTCAAAAGTGCAAAGTGGAATTATGTCAACGCACCTTTAGTGGAAATAACTAATGGGTGACTCAGATGGGTAGCCATATTAGTCTGTCTGTAGCAGAAGAGCCCTTTAAAGAGTAACAAAATTTGTGGTAGAGTATGAGCTTTCATGAGTCACTGCTCACTTCTTCAGATACAACTAGAATGTGAGTCCATCTGTTGTATATATTGGAAAGTAAAGTGATTACATATGCCAAATGATATTAGCAGGCAAATGACAATAGGTGGTGTTATTGGATTAGGTGCAATAGTCAGCGTGGAGAAATCAGTATTGGCAATGAGATAGGAAACCTAGGTATTGATTCAGTCCAGGTGGATGCATTGTCATGCTTCATTATCAGCTGTAATTAAGCAGTCTCTTTTTAATTTCCCTATAAGATTCCTTTGTAAGATAACTGCTACTTTTAGGTCAGCAACTGAATGTCCCGGAAGGTTAAAATGTTTCTCCACTGGTTTTTGAATGTTGCGGTTTCTGATGTCAGACTTATTTCCATTCTTTGTTGAAAGGACTGTCCTGTTTGTCCAGTGTAGACAGTGGAAGGACATTGCTGACACATGACGACATAAATCACATTAGAAGATGAGCAGGAGTAGGAACCTGAGATGGTATGGCTGATGTTGCTGGGTCCACTGATGGTGTTACGAGGATCTATATGCGAGTAAAGTTGGCATCTTGGTTTGTTGCAGACCTTGGTACCAGAGTCCATGTTACTGTTAAGTGGGTTATCATGTGGGTGAGAAGTTGTTTTAGGTTAGCAGGCTGTCTGTAAGCAAGAAAAGGAACTGGCATGTGTCTAAAGTGCAGTCAAGCCAGACAAATTTGGGCAACCGCACAGGGTTTTCAAGACAAGAGACATTCAGGGGTGGTATGAAATTGTATGCCACTGCGGAGCAACCCTGGACTTCCTTGGTGGTCTCCCATCCAAGTACTAACCAGGGCCAACCCGGCTTAGCTTCTGCAATCAGGCTAGCCTGGGCCGTCCAGGTTGGTTGAGAGCTGAGTGACAACTTGATGTATTTTGTGTTTTAGCAATGTTTTACAATTGTGTATGTGTAGGTCAGGGGCCGTGGTGGCTCAGAGGTTAAGACGCAGAGCTGCAGACCAGAAGAGGGCTGTAGTTCGGCAGTTCCGAGACCTGAGTGCGCTCCCGTTTCTGGCCCCAGCTCCTGCCAACCTAGCAGTTCGAAAGCAAGAAATTGCAAGTAGACAAATAGGTACTGCGCTTTGGTGGGAACAGCGTTCCACGCGCCTCGGGGTTTAGTCATGTCGGCCACATGACCACAGAAACAACTTCATACAGCACTGGCTCTTAGGCTTGGAAACGGAGATGAGCACTGGGGCATTGTGGAAAGGCAGGATATACTTTAAATAAAATGAACACTCCATAACACAAGGTATACAGTGCTTTATGGATAGCATAGACAAAAAGGAGACGTGTGTCCTAAGGAATTTGCCACCTAAACTTTGACAACTAAGGTAGAACAGGTACAGAAAAGACACTCTACATGTAGGCAATGTTTTAAAGGCTCTTAGCCTATCCACATGTATGCCTTCACATAAGCTATCACGATTAGTAGGTGACGTTTAAGAATAGCACATACCTCTAAATGTTTTGTGCATCACCTGTATATCCAGCAATCATACTTCCTTTTGGACTTCCATTCAAGTCACTTGCATGTATGCAGGAGTGAAAAACGCAGCCTAAGCATCCACATGGAATACCATTTACTGCAAGTTAGAACTACCTAGGGTTGAACAATTGTTTAACTTCTTTAAAAAACTAAATAACTTTGTAAATATCGAGGTAAAATATGCAGGCCAGAACAGACTTTGTTCAAAAGGAGAGCCACAGTAACGAGATTGCAAAAATACCTTGGATCTTTTTTCTTTTGCTATATGCCCCAATATTGAAAGCCTCTGTTGTCAAAATCCCACTCAAGTAGCTTGCTTAACAGTGCAATCTCAAGCAGTTATTAGGGTTGCCAGCTCTGGCTTGAAAAATTCCTGGAAATGTGGGGTCAGTGCCTGCGGAGGGTGACCTTTGGGGAGAGAGCACAGGGGGGATATGATATCATCCCACCCTCCAAAGCTGCCATTTCCATCAGATAAACTGATCTATGTAGTCTAGAGATTGTTGTAACTCAAGGAGAAATGCAGGCTCCACCTTGAGGTTGGCAATCCTGTATTATACCATTTCTAAGCCCATACTGCTTCAGACTCTTGTGTGTCTCATATTCTTAATGCTTCCCCATGTAAAAACTTCTGAAAACAAACACAATTAGTACACCTGAGAGTAAGGCTAGAGCTTCTTTCCTTGTATGCTATGCTTGCTGGCTACTTAATTATTAATGTGGCAAAATTTAGAACAGCTAACTCTGAGCTCAGAAGTACATGTATGTTTAGTATATGGCAGCAGCCTGCATGGGAGGCAGGGCAAAGGGTTATGATCTCAAGTCCTGTTGCCTCACACCTCAAGTAACACAGTAGCATGAACAAGAAAGAAGCTAGAAATGAGATCCCTGCATTATCACCCAAATATCACAAGAATGGCATCAGAAATGTGAGCTACATGAAAAAGCTCAGACTATGAAACGGACAATCTGAGAGCAACAGCTACCCTGAGAGAAACTTCACAAGCAGAACCAGATACTATGAACCTGCTTATCTCCCCAATGAGGCATCAAAACAGGTTACATATCTTCTCTCCACCATTCTTTTCTTACAACCCTGCAAAGTATACTAGGCTAAGACCCAGTCTGGGCCAAGGTCATCCTGTTGTTCACACTTATAGCCAGGCTGGATGACTAATTCATACTCAAGACCAACATGGGCCTCCACCAGTTTCCTTTGGCTTCATCCTATCTAACCACAGTTGACTAAAAGATCTTGGGGCCAAAACTCTCTCAGTCTAAACTAAAATTTTTACTGATTTTAAAAAGTTAGGAAATTAAATTATTAATCTTTCTTCCTGGTTATATTGCCAGCCTCTAAATGCTTTACACATTTTCACTATGCTGTTTTCCTTGTATAACCTCAACTTAAAGCAGTTCAAACTTTTCTAGAGCAAATTGATTTTAGCTCTAGATAATTTCTCAAAGATACTTGCTACTGCTCAAGAATAGTTAACCACCTTCAAATACCAACAGCAGCAGCTTTTTCAGGTTCTTTCCCCATTATTTTAAGCTCTTAGCAGAGATATATACAATAAAATTTATTTCAAACAAGACTTGCTGATTCAACTGTTCTGCTTTTAAGGTTAATAAGCTGTAACTTTTGAAAGTTATTCTACCATATCTATTTTTCCTCTGTACCAATTGCATGGTGTGTGGACTACAACCCTGTAAGCAAGAACCACTGTTAAATGTGGTATACTGTAATATAATGTTAATGTTCCTTGGATTAGTAGTTCATTTGTGCATCTATGGGAGTTTCCTACACTTGACATGTTAACGCTCCGCTAGTTCAGGAATCATCACTGGGCTTCTTTACCTGGGACATTCATGGGCTGATCCCTCAATTGCCCATACATACTGCATAGCTTCTGCTGTTCCCACGAAAAACTGATCTGCTCAATTGTCCATCTAGGCCTGTTTATGCAGACAGCAGCTGTTCAGGATCTCTACTAATCAGCTAGATTTAGTGGTCCTGAACAAATAGCTGGTTCTAAGATTATATATAAAAGTTCGATAGGTAACTCCTATCTAGTCAATTCACATCAGTTTGCCCCATTCATATAATTCACAGAACGACTTAAAAATATTCACACTTAGGTTTTATATAACACTATTTACAAGTGCCCTATTAACTTTGTAGTTCTTCATAATTAAAGCCAAGAAACTAATGAAAGGCAAGTAAAAGTTTAACTTTTATTGAAACCGATGACAATCATTTAGGCATCAGCAATAGTAACTTCAACTTCTACACCAGGCTCAATACTGATAGAAGTTATCTGCTTGACAATCTCTGATGGACTGTGCAAATCAATAAGACGCTTATGAATACGCATCTGGAAACGATCCCAAGTCTTGGAACCTTCACCACATGGTGTTTTTCGTGTAGTGATTCGCAGAGTCTAAAATGTAAATAAACAGCAAATCCATAAGCATATTTAAATTAGAATTTTATTAGTCCATATGAAAAGTGAAGTCCTTAATCAAATGCATTTTCCCATACATTTTTCAAGTATGTATCCAACATGTTATTAACTTCAAAGTTTGGAGAGCTAAGCAGCTGTGTGCACTTATGTTTAATACAATGTTATGTAAATATGGCCTTTTTACAAAGGAACCTGGTGGGAATGACTAGCAGTGTAACCATATAGATTTACCCCTGTCTACGCTCACCAAACATTGGCCCAATCTGCATCTAACATTTTCTCCATTGTTTTACCAAACCCACACTGGAACAGAAAAAGATGCTGCTCAAGACCACATTCAAATACCCGGGGCCAACACTGTACTAACTGCAGAGTCACCTCTGAATGGCCATAAATCTATGCAAACAGTTCCATAAAGTCAAGAGATCAAAGGAAGTGAAAGCGGCATGCAGTCTGGACACTGCCATAAAATCCCACAATCAAAGTGAAAGTGGCAGGCAAAGCAGAGGGGAATTTCTGTCCCAATGTGGGTTTGGTAAAACAGCAGAGCAAATGCTAGATGCAAATTGGGCCATTGTCTCAGCAAGTATTTCTGTTGTAGAAGAATTACTGTTTACAGCAATCCCACTTGCTTGCACTGCCAGTAACTCTGCCCCCTAAAGTATATGAACTTGTGCAAATGTCACAGGCACCCAGGTGTCCATTTCACTGCATGTGACTTCTCATAACGACATCGTTTTGTATCCTCAACCACTTAGAAACATTTTTAATGCTTTAAAAACTATTTACTTTTGTTGGGGGGGGGGATTGTAAATTCCTTCTGTCCACTGCAGTTGCACCAATGGCCACATTAGTTACTTTGTTCAAAAGAGATGATACCCTAAACAAGGCCAACCCTGCTCCCTTTCGAGTATGAGGTATCACTATCATCCATTACATTATTATGTACAGCTTTTGGAATTATTTTCAGAACCCACAATTACATACCTTGGTAGGCATGCGAACCGGTCCTTTCACTTTTAGGTTTTTTTCTTTCGCACCTCTGATCAGATCTGCACAGACTAAAAAGAATGATACATTTTTTAGAAGTTTAATGTTCACTGCAATAAGCATTCAGTAACTACTGTTGGCTCAGAATAGCGTATAAAATAATCACAGCAATTCAGTTAACAATTGTTTTCCTCATAGCCAACCATATATGGATAAAGAGTTCAATGTAAACTTATTATTTATTTATTTATTTTTGGGATTTATACCCCGCCCTACCCAAGCGGCTCAGGGTGGCTAACAGGTGGCCATGCCGGATTAAAATATAAAATACAATAAAACATCATTACATACAGAGCAAAATGGTGCTCTACAATTCTCTAACACTCCCCAAGATGTGCGATGACCCATATTGGCGGACAGCGTTATTAATGGCGTAAGCGCCAGGACTAATGTTTCCTATCTCCGCCGGGCGACATCTACCCCCTCCCAGTGATAGGGTAGATGATAAGATCGTATCACGGTGGTGGAATAGTGGCGGCTCCTACTCAAAAGCCTGGCGGAAGAGCTCCGTCTTGCAGGCCCTGCAGAACTGTAGGTGGTCCCGCAGGGCCCGGATCTCCACCGGGAGCTCATTCCACCAGGTAGGAGCCTTATCACCATCAATTTTTATTTATTGAAACTAGGAGAATCATTTTACTGGTAACGCCTTTCTTGGATATTATCCTGATATTATAGTATTACTGTGGAGCCAGTTTGGTGTAGTGGTTAAGTATGCGAACTCTAATCTGGGAGAACTGGGTTTGATTCCCCACTCCTCCACTTGCACCTACTGGATGACCTTGGGCAAGCCATAGTTCTGTCAGAGCTGTTCTTGGAAAAAGAGCAGTTTCTGTCAGAGCTCTCTCAGCCCCACCTACCTCACAGGGCGTCTGTTGTGGGGAGGGGAAGGGAAAGAAGTTTGTAAGCCGCTCTGAGACACTTTTGGGTAGTGAAGGGCAGGGTATAAACCCAATCTCCCCCTCCTCCACCCTAGAATACAGACTATGAATTACTTTTCTTCTTCTAATGTGTGCAGAGTGGCCTAGCTGGCCTTTGGTCAACAGTTTCCAGAATATTTTGCTACTTACCTTTCTCAAGTGATTTCACATTCCGGCTTGTCAAGGTAATTCTGATCCGGTGAATTGCTACTTCCTGTTCTACAGGTGCCTTGCCAGTATCTTTAAATGCCTGAAACAAAGCAGATCACAAAGATCAGCTTTTGTAAGCCAAATATCTGTCAGAGCTTTGTATAAAGCAAACATTTAGCAGGGTTACAAATGTGGAAAATTTGGAGGTCTCCCCAATGCTGAAAGCAAAGCAACAGCTAAAGGTCCTCCCTCCCCCTTAGCAACAATCTTCTGCAGAAGTTAGAGGAAAGAGCTGCTCATTTCCTGTCTTTTAGATCAATGTCTACAGCAACTAGGTGACTCTTGCTGCCAGGGAAAGTGGAGATGATGGGGTTCAGGGGAATAGTTAACACTAATATTAAAACAACATAATCTGCAAAACAGATGGTTGGCGGAGCTTTAGCACACAAATAGTTTTTTTAAAAGGAAGGGGATCATAGTTTTCAGCATTACTCCAGGGTATCTTATATGAAACTAGCCGACTTTTAGGAAAGAAATGTAATGCTGTTCAAAATAAAGATATCTTGTGTTTACTTAAAAAGCCTCACTCATCGACCAGTCACCCAGTTCTCGATCTACCAGAGATCTCTTTGCCTCCCACATCATCACAATTAAAGATATTGAACTTGAGCATTTAAAATACTCTCGTATATACATGTAGCATAACAAAATTCCTTTCCTCTTTACCGAGTTACTGAAACTACAGCACTTCCACAAAGACCGAGTATCTTTTCAGCCTGGCAAATTCTTCGGCCTCAGATATTACCCCCTCTCTGTGCCTTATTTCAATACATAGCGAGAGCATTAAAAGCCAGCAACCCAAAGCGGGACACCGCGTTTCCCAATACCTGCGCAGCCCAACCTAAGGCACACTGACAGACTTAAAATTCCACTTCGGTGAAACGTGCACAGCTTTGCAAACCTCGGCCATCCAATTACCGTGCTGCAACACATTCAGTAGAGTTACAAAAGGAGCATCAAAACAACTGCACCACACTGTGAAAAGAGAAGTCAAGAAAGACGGCAGCTAACGGCACCGCCTGCTCAGCCGCCGCTCGCTCTCCATTTGCCCGCGAAACGTAGAGGTTCAAGCTCCTAAGCTACGAAAGACGCAGGGGCCGGGAACACGACAAAGAGACCGCGCGCGACAGAGAAAGCCGCCCTGCTTTCGCGGGGGGGGGGAAAGGGGGGGGGGGGGGCTGGCAATTAAACGGAACTTCTACCGGACTGCCGGCATCGCCAACTCTCTCATTTCTCCCTAACGCCTCACCATGGCCGACTTGAAACCTTCCTGACCGACTTATTCCTGGCCGGAGCGACCGAGGCCCAAGAAACAGCGGTGAGTCAGGAGAGCGCGACACCACCCGAACACGAGCGTATGCAGAAAAAGAGGGAGGCGCGGCGGAGCCCACACATTATATAGGCCCGCCGCGAAACACCCGCCTCTTTCCCCTTCGCCCCGGAACTGATTAGGAGGGAGGCCGGGGAAGGGGCTGGAGTTGGCTGGTTGCGACAAAGTAGGAAACCTTTGCGTAGGAGGCAGCTAGTCGTCTTTATGCCTTCTCTCCTGTAAGAAACTGCCCCTCCTATCGGTGTTTTTTAAGATATATTTACCGAGCTACCAGGAGTGGAGGTAGTGAAGGGACTAGCTCTGCTTTATTTGGAAGCTCAGCTGAGTACAATAGGGCTTACTTCTAAGTACGTACGTTTAGGTTGCAACTCTATGCATTCTTGTTTGGGAGTTTTCCCCTTGGATTTCAGCGAGACTTCTGGTTAACATGCGTTAGGTCAGGCTTATAGTTCTAATCTAATATTGAAGGTATATTATTCTCTAAACTGTAGCTGTGAATTACAACAGTCCTGTAGAATAACCTGTGTTATTAACACTCCTTCCCTGCCACACACAATGACACCGGCTGAATTTGAACCAGGCATACCCTGTTCATGGTCAGGTATATTCTTGCTTCATTTACACCATTTGGTATGTACCTAGCATTTTATCTGATTTATGTCTGGAAGTAAAAAAGGGAATACAGACTGTGGGGCACCGGGGAGGATGCAGGCAATACAATGACAAGTATTATTTATTATTTAATTATTTATTAAATTTCTGAATCACCCAATCCCTGTTACAGTAAAGATGTCTTTTGGACATTCAGAGAAGCCACTAAGTACAAGCTACTTGTACTGATTGTACTCGGGGGTTTTTTGTAGAAAAAGGCCAACAGGAACTCATTAGCTTAATAGGCCACACCCAACAGGTGAGACTCATTAGCATATTAGACTGCACCTCTAACAGTACAGCTCATTAGCATATTAGGCCACACCCCATGCCTTCCCTTGGCTTGCCCAGGTGCCCACGGCTGCGGGGAGCCCGGGCAAGCCAGACCTGGAAGGAAAGGCAATTTAAACTGCCTTCCCTTGGCTTGCCCAGGTGCCCTGCAGCTGCGGGAAACCCGGACATGCTGGCCCTTGGAGGGGAGGAAAGGCCTCCCTGATCCTTCCAGGCCCCCCCCCTGGCCCGCCCACCTTGGAGGCGCCGGGGGGGTCACTCTCCAGGCCTTCCCTCTGTAGCCACACATGCAAAGAGGTTTTGGCTGTAGGCATGAGTGTGGCCAACGTGGAAGCCAGCCGGAACTCTGTTCCTGTATGTTCCTGCCCCCAAATAGCCCTGATTGTACTAATCTGTCTTGAACCCTTCCCTCTACCTGTGATATTTTACAATCTCTGGGACAGTTAGTGAAACTAGTTTTTTTCCCCACAGCCTCATCTGTATGCTTGAAAAGAAAACATTGTATCAAATACCCCAAACTATTGCAAGTATAAAAAGTAGAATACCAGGTGTTCCTGTCTCTCCATCAGTCTTAAGTTAAAAGATGTGCTGCTATTAAACATCTTCATTAGATTTAGCCACCGCTTGTATACAGATTGTTTCTCTGCAGCAACTTTTGACACCTAAGCCTATCAGCACCAGCTCTGAATTAGATTCATTCACTTGATGAACTGTGCCCCTCGATAAGTTTTTTAAAGAACTTAGTATTGTCATCATAGCTTTTTATACTATTTATAGTGTAGTGGTTAGGAACGTGGGCTCCAATCTGGGAGAACCGGGTTTGATTCCCCATTCCTCCACATGCAGCTGCTGCTGTGACCTTGGGTTAGTCACAAGTTCTTTCAGAGCTGTTCTCTCAGGAGCAGTTCTCAAAAGAGCTCTCTCAGCCCCAGCTACCTCACAGGGTGTCTGTTGTGGTGAGGGGAAGGGAAAGGAGATTGTAAGCTGCTCTGAGGCTCCTTCGGGTAGTGAAGGGTGGGGTATAAATCCAATCTCTTCTCTCTCTCTAATAGAAATACCAGGAGTAATTTTTTACATTATTTGGTACATGAAAAAAAAATCTATTTTGAAAAGGTCTGCCTGAATTTTAACTGCACCTGCAGCATAATAAGAATCTTGTAAAGTACAACTGATACAGAGGAACATGTTTCACTACATACGTCCTTCCTTAATGGGTGATCCTTATGCTTGGCAAGCTACTACAGACAACCAAGCCACTATAGGGTGAAACAGTTCCAAAAATCTTAGCATATGAATTGTATCAGTTTTTATATCATAACCATATATGTGTTTAATCAAAAGCAACTCCTACTGAATTCAGTGGGACTTATTTGCAGGTAAACGTACATAGGATTGCAGCCCAGATCTGATTCTTGAGTGTTGTGCATTCTAGCCTACTTCGATTTGCACTTATCCAGTTCAGTTACTGATGGATACTTAAATTATAACTAGGAAATTAGGGCTAAACTACACTTGACATTCAAGGACATACATTTTCCTTCACTATTTCCCTTTTCAACCTACGGGAGCCCCAAAGTGTAATTGAAGTGGAAGATCATTGGTGACTACATACAACTTTCCCCTTCCCTAAGACTGTAGATTCCAAAATTACATGGTCACTACTACCCAGGTGCCCACTACTTTCAACTCGTCAACCAATTCTTCCCTGTTGGTGAGAATCAAGTCCAAGATAGCAGATCCCCTTGTTTCCCTCTTCACTTTCTGGAAAATGAAGTTGTCAGCAAGGCAAGTCAGGAATTTATTGGATCTTTCATTTTTAGCAGAGTTGGACTTCCAACAGATATCTGGGTAATTGAAATCTCCCATGACCACTGTGTCCCATCTCTTTGAGAACTTTGTAATCTGTTCTGGGTGTGTCTCATTGGAGTCCTCTGCCTGGCTTGGTGGTCTGTAGTAGACCCCCACTATAATATCGCTATTATTTCTTACTCCTTTTATTTTTACCCAGAGACTCTCAATTGGACTTCCATGCTCAGGTTCATGTATTTCCTCACAAGTATATACCTCCTTTACATATAATGCTACTCCTCCCCTTCCTTATTTGTCTATCTCTTTTAAATAAGTTGTACCCCTCAGTCCTAATATTCCAATTGTGTCATCCCACCAAGTATCAGTAATGTCTATTTGTTCATAGTCCCCTTCCTATATTAGGACTTCAAGTTCCTCCTGCTTGTTTCCCATACTCCGTGCATTAGTGTAGAGACATCGGAATCCATGGCTTATGCGCCCTGTAGTTTTTGGTTCTGTACTTATCTGTGAATTAATGTTTCCTAGCATATGTGCCACTCCCTGCAAATCTTTAATGTTCATATCTCCAATTATTGGTATCATACTAGGCTTTGCATTTTTGTCTTGCTTCCCCATAGGATTTAATTTGCAAGGCCCTTACCATACACATTTTTCCTGCTCTTGTGAGGTACAAACCATCTCTCAGTAGAAGAGCTTCATCTCGAAACATGAGCCATGGTCCAAAAAACAAAACCTTCCCTTTTTAAATAAACATTTTTCTTTATTAACATAATATACAAGAGGGGGACCCGCGATACTCGCGGGGGGGGGGAGAAGAGCCCCGTCTCCTCCACCCCCCCACCCCTCGATCTCCCCGAGGCGGCAGCGCCC